>NW_026726764.1:0-47056 GCF_029784015.1 Lycium ferocissimum | reverse complement strand
ATCAAAAAATTCATGCACAACTGTGTCTCGAAATAAAATCAAGGTCAAAATCTCGACTTTGTATCCGGAATAGTTTGTCCTTAACTTATCATAATTAATCCGGATTGTTCCAATGTACCAAATACGGGTTCTAACATCCTCCCATTTTAGAACATTCGTCCTCGAATGTTAGATTAACCTTACGGGATCTTATAAGCAATTTGGGGGAGTTTCTTTAATAGCTATCACAATAATTCATTCAATAATCAACAATTCATTTGTCAACCAACATAATCAAGTAAGGGATTTGGATTACCTGTAGGTACTGGAAATAGGTGAGGATACTTCTTCTTCATTTGCTCCTCAGCTTCCCAGGTCACTTCCTCTCGGTTATTATTCCGCCACGAGCGCTGCCTTGAAGTCACATCTTTGTTCCATGACTTTCTTACACAGAAGATCCAATATAGCTATAAGTACACTCCTCATAAGCTAAAGCTCCTCTGTGACTTTGGATATCATCTCCTACGGGAAATACTGCGGAAGGGTCACCAATACATTTACGAAGCATAGAAACATGAAATACGGGTGTACCGCTCCCCGATATCGTGAGCGGATCTAACTCGTAGAAGCGACCTTGCCTATTTTCGAACGATACGATAAGGCCTAAAATATCTCGGAGCGAGCTTCAAGCTCTTCTTAGAATCTCATAACACCTTTCATAGGTGACCTTTCGAGAAAACTCAATCACCAATGCGAAACTCCAAGGGTCGACGGCGATTATACTGCATGTGATTTACGTGGGCTACTGGGCACCCGATAATCTCTCTCGAATAAGTTTCACCTTATCCACGGCTGTTTGGACCACGTGCGGGCCAATCGACTCGGTCTCCCAATCAAACCAGCCGATCGGTGACCTACACTTTTACACATACCTGACGCCTCGTACGGTGCCATCGAATGCGGGTGGTAATTTGTTATTATAAGCAAATTCAACAAGTGGCAATTGGTCATCCCGGCTACCTTTGAAATCAATAACACGGAGCTCGCAACATATCTTCCAATGTACGAATAGTGCGCTCGGCACATCCCGTCGAGCTGAGGATGAGAATCTTGTGCGAGACTCTGTGTCCCCGATCCCTCTGAAGGATCTCCGAAGTGAAACAGAGCGGGCACTATCTGCGGTGGAGATAATAGACATGGGAACTCATGAAGTTGCACAATCTCCACGATATATAGCACAGGCATAATCCTCGGTGAGTAGGTAGTCCGGGCGGAAGAAAATGGGCTGATTTCATCGGCCAGATCAACCAATGACCCAAATGGAATCATACCTCCGTGGAGTGCGAGGTAAACACATGTAAAATCCATATTAATGATCTCCGCTTCCGCGTCGGTATCTCGTCTCTGCAATAGCCCACCGGGCTTCGGTGCTGATCTTAACTGTTTGGCAATTCGGACAACGAAGCGACGAACTGCCTTCGCTGTATCTCTTTTCATACCATCCCACCAATATAAACATGCGAGATCATGGTACATCTTCGTCGACCCTAGGTGAACGGAGATAACGGGCATAATGTGCCTCGCCCATGTAACACCTTGTCGCCGCAACCACACGCGTCGGTACACATAATACGCCCTTGTGAAATAGCACTCCATCGGGTGAAATCTCAAACGGGGTCTTCTCTCGTGCGGGGAATACACATCTGTCTTGTACGAATAGGATCCTCGTGCGATGCGCTTAATATCCTTCACGTAATAGAGGATTCGACAATACCTCGAACGAAACTGACATCTCGAGAATCGGCCAAAGCGAGACTCGAAGACTAGCCAGCGGTGAATATCGCCGAACCATTACTTTCCTCTCTCCCAGGTAGCACGTCGCTAGGCTACCGTAGACTTGCGACTAAGTGCATGCGCACAACATTTGCTTTCCGGATGGTAGAGAATATCAACATCATAATCTTTCGACGGCTTCACCACCTCACCTCTGTCGCAAGTTCGGCTCATGCCTTGAAAAGATGTGTTGGAGGCTGCTTATGATCTGTATAAATATCAACGTGAACACCATATAAATAATGTCTCCACATCTTTAAAGCATGAATCACCGCGACCGACTCCAAATCGTGAGTAGGATAATTCTTTTCATATTTTTTCGGCTGTGGAAAGCATAGCTATCACCCTGTCTTTGCCGTCAACACACCCCAAACCGATATTTAGGAGGCATCACAATAAATCACATACCCGTCGGACCCTCGGGAAGAGTCGGGCTGGGGCTATAGTCAATTTCTCTTTCGGCACAGCTGGAAGCTACGCTCGCGAGCTTATCGACCCGCTTTGAAACTTAGCTCCGCCACAAGGTCGGCCTTTGTCAAAGGCGGCGAAATCGAAGCAAATTTCTCTACGAACCTCCTGTAATAACCGGCCAATCCCAGAAAGCTACGCCTCGGTCGGCGTCGTAGTCCTAGACGATTCTTTACGGCCTCGATCTTGGGTATCCACCGGATACCATCGGCCCCATAATATGTCCCGAAAATGCCATGAAGATAACCGGAAATTCACACTTAGAAAATTTAGCATATAATTTGCGGTGCCGAAGTGTGCCAATCACCAGTCTCAAATGGTGCGTGCTCCGCTTCGATCGAGAATAAACCCGAATATCATCGATAAATACAATCACGAACATATCCGAAACGGTCGAATACCGATTCATCGGGTCCATAAATGCTTTGGGGCATTCGTCGACCTAAAAGACATCACTGCGAATTCATAGTGCCCATATCGGGTCTGAATCTTTGTCTTGGGAATATCGATGCCTCTCGTACCCGTACCGATGATAGCACGACCGCGGTCTATCTTCGAAAACACTGGCACCACAGCGATCAAACAAATCATCAATCCTGCAGGGGGGATATTTATTCTTGATGGTTACCTTATTCGAACTTAGGTAATCAATGCACATCATCGGCCGATCCATCCTTCTTTCTCACAAATAATACTGGCGCTCCCCGGGGTGATGTCTTGGGCCGAATAAAACCCTTCTCTAATAAATCTCTCAGAGTTGCTCTTTCAATTCTTTCAATTACTGCGGGTGCCATTACGTACGGAGGAATAGAGATGGGGTGAGTAGCTTGCAACAAATCAATAGCAAACTCTATCTCTCCGCTCGGGAGGAAGACCAGGAAGCTCATGCAGGAAAACATCTAAGAACTCATTAACCAACTGGGCCGGAAGAGTCGGTGCCTACTGCCTTCTAAATCATGAACACGGACCGGATGATAAATATACCCTTTTACGATCATTTTCTTGCCTTGAGGTATGAAATAAACTTACCCCTCGGCGATCTTTGTATTACACACCATTCTATAATCGGTTCCCCTGGAGCGGGAAACGGACTATCTTAACGACGGTCAACATTAGCATAACAAGAAGCTAGCCAATCCATACCCGTAATCACGTCGAACTCGGTCATATCTAACTGCCAAATCGGCCTTAGTACGGCGGCCACGGATAATCGCTAAACAATCTCTATAAATCGGTTGGCTATAACGGAATCCCCTGCGGTGTAGCTACCTCAAGGGCTCTGTCGGCTCGATTCTATCCCAATTTTATTAGCAACAAGGGAGAAATATATGATAATGTAGAACCGGGATCAATCGGTGCATACACATCTCGAGAAAACCGATAATATACTGTGTGACATTAGCGACGCCTCCTGGTCTGTCGGTGGCTAATGCATAAATGCGGTTCGAAGGACCGCTAGAACCGGGAACTCACCACGACCCCTGCCTCGGCCCGGCGATTGTGGTGTACCTCGCCCGCCCGCAGTATAGATGCAGGGGATGAAGATGAACCACGGGCCGGCCGGTGGGCGAGGCTGCAGCTTGCTGCACCGCCCCCTCTAACCGGACAATCTCTCATCGGATGGCCACGACGGCCGCGAAGTAAAGCACGCACCCGGCGAAAGCACTCTCGAGGTGTGTCCTCCTGATGAACACGGAGGTGGGTGGTATCATCCCGGCTGTGGAACCTACAATGTTGTGAACCAGCTTTGGCTGGAGCTACGGCCGGCCCACAGACCAACCCGCACCATCGGATCTCTTAAGAAAACTACGGGGGTGTGCCCGTCTTTGAAGCCAGGAGGATGTCACAGCTGGCTTCCGGTACAGGCCTGCCTCGGGAAATTCCCAGGATGATGATCTAGCTCTTGGGCAGCCACACATCATCAACTATCGAAGTGCAGCGCCCCGCCTACGTCGTCCTCCATGCCACAGGCATGTTTCGGATGCGGGCAATATCCATACCCCAGGGCTGGGCCGCCAACACCTGGCCGTGTATCGACAGAAATGCTAGTCCAGCCACACTATATATCGGTGCATCCGGTCGGTCATGCCGGCACATATGTGGCGCGCATATCTCGCCGGCCCGTATCAAACTCTGGCGCCAATCCCGGACCCCAATTGGTCTGCCCCTACGCGCCGCGACCGAAGATCTGTCCGCTCGGCTCGCCGTACCTCGGAGCGAGAAAATGGGCCAAGAAGGCCTCGGTAAACTCGCCCCATGCAATGGAGGGCACCCTCGCCTACGGGCCGGCATCCACGACTCATACCGGTTCGTGCTACGATCGTGCGAACCGTATGGCCGCCATCTCAACCAGACTACTGTCTCGGAAGCACTAATCAATCGCGAGTGTGCATCTGGGATGAACTCATGAGGGGTCTTCCGCGGGCTTTGACCCGAAGAACTCGGTGGCCCACAAAGTAGAAAATCACGGGCCACTGTGACTATCGCGCGCTGTCTGCACGATCTCCACTTGCTCACAATGGACACCTGCCCCGCTACCTTGTCGAGTCAACAGCGGACTGCCTCTCGTAGGGTCCCATCATCCGCCCACGGGCTGAGGGCCGGAGGTACATGTGCGAGGTGCGCGGGAGGCGGCGGTGGAGCCGCCCCACGGTCTTGCGGCGCGGGCTGCTCCAAATCTCGATGCGGCGGCGTAGCGAGGGCTAGCCGTCGGAGGCACAATCTACGGCTCCAATCGAGCACGAGCCCTAGTAGTCACCGGAGCTCGGCGGGTCTCCACACCCTATAGACTTGCCCTTACGGGCGGTTCGCAGCCTTCCTCGGAGGCATCGGCGAAAACATAACATTCCGTCAGAAAAGAATCATCCTAATAACACAGCTCTATCGCACGATCTAAGATCCGAAAGAAAGATGACATCCTAAATGCCCGGTAGCTTCTTGTTTATAGATGTGGTGAACAACACACCGATAAACAAGACTCTACTAGACACGATCTGTAGACATTCCGAGGACGAACCGCTCTGATACCACTTTTGTCACGACCCGACCCGTGGCGGCGACTAGTGCCCCGTCTGAGCACCAGCACACATCTGTCAAACGAGCCACACACGGATGGCTTATATATGTATACGAATATCAAATACTTGTCTCAAATTATATCAAACTATCGCAAACACATCTCGCATATATATATATATATCAAGCGGCAAGGCTATCAAATGGCGCAACGGCCCAAAAACCTATACAAATGCAAGCCGACAAGGCGCCACGGCGAATAGGGATCGCCCGGAACACAACATATACGAACACACATACGAATAGGCCTAACCCACATACATGTCCACAGACCTCTAAACAGACAAACGGAATCATATGACGGGACAGTGCCCCGCCGTACCCCTGAACAAATATATACAAATGCACTAACAAATATATATATACCAAAATATAAGCTCCGGAATGAGAGGAGCACTCCAAATAGCGAAAGAGGGTGTCCTAAACGGTGGATCACCAAGCGTAAATGTACGTCCTGCGGGCATGAAACGCAGCCCCCGAAGAAAGGGGGTCAGTACGAAATATGTACTGAGTATGCAAAGCAGAAAATGTAGTATACAAATCTGAGTCCAAATCGAAACAGAAGTACAGAAGATAAATGCATTTCCAAAATATCAAAATGTTACTTCAAAATATAAATCATGCATAGGGCACAGGAAATATGGTCGCCCGCCTGTCGATGGCGCCATAACACAGCATAACACCAGAAAGTTTCAAATCTCCGTATTCCCGTCACATATCATACACAGCATATCGCCATACACAGCATAACACCAAATATAGTGGAACCCGGCCCTCGAGCGAGGAGCTCGGTGAACCATAAACATAGCATAACACCGAAGTATATCATAATGCGCACGACAACAGAACCGGCCCGGGACTCGGCGAAGGATATAACAGAATGCACGAGCGGAGTTGTGAGTAATCATATGCATAAAATCATTGTCATAAATCCAAAGCTAAGTAACACAGTCATATTTGAAATCGGAATAATAATTACAACATATTCTTTCAAAAGTTGTCGAAATTACATAAAAGGGCATCGCGGGACCACGGACGGGTGTAGACCGTGGGCCCGCCTATGGAAAATATACTCATCCTAGATCATACAACCTTCTACGAAAATTTCAAAGCAATCCGAGCTTTTCGTGTGAAAGTTATGGGCTATTGTAGTTTTTGAATCGTTAAAGAATAAATTCTTTTAGAAATCAAACTTTCATGCAACTTTTGTGAACTAGTAGTTCCAAGGACAAGAATCAATATTTCATCACATCAACATATGAATATCAAGAAACAAATGCGTATCATAGACATGCTCGGATTGCGGGAATAGAGTTTCCTTGAAGTTCGTGTCATAGCCTATTTTAACTAAGGCATGCCAAGGAAAGAAGGTGGCTTTACATACCTCAAACGCTCTCCAACATGATCCAAACTCAAGCTAAATCCAACCTACGTCTCGGGCTGCCCAAGGTCTACAAATAAAACATAAGATGCCAAACATTAGCTAGAGACATTTTGGGCATTTAATTCCAATTTCGCCCTTAATTCTACAGAAATTTGGGCAGCATTTCCCACACAGTATATAGGCACCCCGAGAATTCAACTCGGCCAAATCAATCAACAACAACAACCATCCTAGCAACATCAATAACCAATCCGGAAGACAATATAACATTAATAGCTCTCTTCCACATCATTCAATAACATTCCATATATATGATTCAACGGCTTACGTTTAAGCCAACATTAACGCTTATACATTCAAATACTCATCCAAACCCATATCAATAACATTTAAAGACATTCCAATCAATTCATACAACATTTCCAACAATCCAAAAATTGTTCCAATCCACCGAAAACAGACCCCAAACCGAGAACCTCACTTTAACCCATTTCTCATTTCCAAATCATGATTTGCATCCACAATTCACATTCTAACAATGCTATTCTCATCAATATACAATGACATTAAATATACAATAATCTTCAAATCAGCCATACAATTACAACATCAATCTAGAGTCATTAAACATTCATTTCCAACATAGAATTCATAACGACGACGACTAAAACATTAAGCGATATTAATTCGTTCATTGTCATATAATATGACCCATTTCGACCAACACTACACATATACATATATGGATGATTCTCAATCATTTCTTCACCCTACAATGATCACAACATGCTAACTAAACTTTAATTCATAGCTTTAATACAACACAACATACACACACACACTTGCACGGCTAGCACCCCTTGCACACAACTCATTTCCAACATACTATTTTTCATGATATTCATCCATTTTAACATACTACAACATGCATACAACCTTTATAACATACAAAACACAATCAAATCTTACCTTTTCTCTTCAATTCCACAATAGGCTAGGGTTTAAAATAATGAAAACTAGCGGGTTGATCGCTCCAATGACACTTCCACGCTAATTAGGGACCTCAAAATAGTGGGTTAGCATCAACAAAATAATTTTAGAAGGGCTTGAAATGGGACTTGATTTTTGGGGATGTTGGCCGAGAGCCTCCCTCTCTTCACTTTTTTTTTTTTTTTTTTTTTTGTCTAAGTGTTAAATGAGATGAGAATGAGAAGTGGTCATCTTTTAACTAATGCAAGACTTAGTCAAGGTCCCTTGGCCCACACAAGTGTTGGACCAATTAAAATTGTCCACAATTTGTGTGGGCCAACTCCCACACTTACACGGCCACACATGGAAAATGGGTGATTTTTCAACTTTCAATTTTATCACTTTTGGTCCCAAATTTTTCTAATTGTTCCATACCAACAAATTCATGCACAACTTATGTGTCGAAATAAAATCAAAGGTCAAAAATTCCGACTTTGTATCCCGGAATAGTTTTGTCCTTAACTTATCAGAATTAATCCGGATTGTTCCAATGTACCAAATACGGGTTCTAACAGAGTGCCTCTGAAGATCTGCACCCAATTCTTCTATAGACCATATCATTCCGGTCCGTATACCTTGAAAAGCACACTATGTACTTTATAATCTACTCACAGATATTCATATAATGTCTCGCTTCAAATCTATTCGCTATTCTGCATTAGATCATACCCTCTGACAGAACGCATGATTCACTCCTTGACTTACAATTACTTGGTTCTTTACATATCACAAAACTCGCAATCCTTCAAGATGGTGACCTTAACAATTACTCCCACAAGCTACCTTATAACCATCTTGAAATCCTTAGTCAAAACTATATATATTCTATAATATAGTCCTTGCTAAGGGCCTCAAATTCACTAATTAACTCACTTTGTTGTTCTGCTCCTTACTTTCCGGTCTATGAAGCCTTGATTTTCATACATTATTTATACAAATCATCCAGTATCCTTTTCTTTGGTCATAAACCGCACTCTTTTTCCATAGGTATCTGCAAATCTCATCTACTCGTATCTATTACACCTTCTAACATTAGTGCCTTATTCCTTTATTCAACTTCTTTTCGGTTTCTTTTCTCCTAAAGGCCAATAGACTATAAGCCCAGGGTGCTTCAATATAATACTGCTAATAAATGTAGGGGATGAAATATCACCTCATCTTTCTTCAATTTCATAAAAATTTTATGTCCCACCCTATCTGCTTAGTTCTACTACAACTTCTGCATCCATCCCTGAGAAATCTCTCGGAGAGTACATAAACTTATATGACTTAAAATTTTAAATTCTCACTTCAGAATCTATGTCCGAAATAAGGATGTCCTGACTATAATTATTCATAAGAACAATCCATTATCAACTTTCTAAGGCCCCTGAGTAACGAATGATCGATGATATCCTGAGATTAGGTCATATACATATAAGCCACAACTGATTCTGATGGAAAAAGCCATATACCTGTAAATAAGATACTGGAGAACTTAAGTCGGATGTATCTGGGAATGAAGCCCCTTTGTCTTTATTAAAAGCACTGCTCCTTAACTGGATTTTTTTTCTACCTCATACTCCCCACAATCTGTGGGTAACTCCTGATTAACTAAAACCCAAGATAGAGGACTAGGCACCTTTGTGATACTAACATCAAAGCTGGCCTAACATAATGCTGAAACATAGGAAAAATCTGGATGTACCAAGCTCTGTACTACCTCCATTGTGTCTTCATCCTCAGGGGTCTCGTGAACTCTTAAACGGGTCTTTGTCATATGATTTCCCAGTCGGGTCTCCTCCTACTGGAACCACATCCTCCGAGGGGTCCGTCTTAGGGGAATAGCTGATGCTCTTTCTTATACCTTTTGACATCCTCAATCCTGAGTCGACGAGTGATATGGGTCTCATGTCCACCTTCGGAGCCTTACTTATGCTCCCATTAACAGAATTTGTCCTCTTCATCAATACAATCCTGCAATTTAGCGAAAATAGTACCAGAACGAGCTTTCCTATCATTGGCCCTACTGCACGATCTATGATCAGAAAGAAAGATGACCATCCTAAATATCCTACAGCCTCCTGCCTATAAGTGTGGTGCACGACGCACCCATAGACAAGATTCTGCTAGATACGGCTCATAGACAACCCTAGGACGAACTGCTCTGATACCACTTTTGTCACAGTCCAACCGGAGGACTATGACAGACACCTAGAAGCTGATCTCCTAGATGCCACTAAACGTACATGACATATTTGCTCATGCTCATTTTGGGCCACCTGAGGGCACTAACAACATGATCTCGTTGATAGATGTCATAAGGCGGAGGGTCATAGCCCTCCTCAAAAGATATATATACATGCACCACTAAGGCGAACCGGGGTACAAGTCGACAAGGCTACCCGATAAAACTAGATAACCAAACATGTCTTTGAGCGGGCCATCTTGTCGGCGAGTACAAGCGTCTGCGAGCCTCCTACGATATCTTGGACATGCAGTAGATGGGACAGGGCCTTCACGCTACCCATAACATCAGGAGACATACCCGGTCTAGACGGCAACTCCGACAAGAGAGGAGTGCTCCACTATCAGTCGAAAGCCGATCTAAGGATGCGATCTGCCTTCTGGCTATGCCGAACTTGCGGGCATGAACGCAACCCCCCCCCCCCCCCCCCCCCCCCCCCCCCCCCCCCCCCGCATAATAGGGGAGTCAGTACGGATAATGTACAAGGTAGAAGAGTAACATACACAGGAGTCATAAAGAAAATCTGAAAATCATAAACTAAACTGACTAACTGAATACATTTGTATGAATGCATCTTTATATCTGACTATCTTAACATATCTGTATGAATGCATCTGCTTACTGAAGATGCCTCTGAGGGCATATGATATGCATAGGTCATAGGGCCGAGGAACGTACGACCCGATCCATATCCCATATAGGCCCCTGCGGGCATAATAGCGTAATGGCCCCTTCGGGCATAATAACGTAGTGGCCCCTTCGGGCATAATAATCATCATCACTGTGCACCAGCTGATCAGGTGGTAATGCTTATATAACGCCTCGACCTTTTCCCATACCCCATACATATATATATATAATATGCATAATATACGCGTATATAACGCCTTCTGGTCACGGTTCAATATGCATATACGTAAATGAATGCAATTCATGAATATGAACTAACATAATCATGATATAAAACTCAGGACCTGTGAACAGAAGGAACAATCATAACAAGGGGTATAGGATCATCAAGAACTGAGATACTCCTAGTACTTCTAAGAGTAGAGTAATATGGAGACTCGATTACTCGTTGTTCGCTCATGTCATAGGATCATGCCAAAATGAAATAAAGGGAAAGCCTTAACATACCTTTCGGTAGCCTTAGCCACTTAACGTTTATCCTTCCAAGCTCGTAACTCTACACGTAAACCATTCATATTATCATTAGGCTCAATATCTGTAACACTCCGTAAATTGGGGTTAGGTGTGAATATGTAAAAATCTAGTGTTAAGATGATATTATATCCATATGAATACATTCCTAATGAATTCGGGTGGAAGATGGTCATTTTGAGGTCAAACCAATAATTGAAGTTCTTAAGGGCTCTTAAATTCGCCTAAGTTTTGGTAGGTCTATCTTCTGAGCGATTTTCATGAAAATGTGTTGCGAATTTGGAAAAACTTCCTTGATGAAAGTTGTAGATCTTTGAAATAGCTTTCCAATGGTAGGTCGCCCAGCCCGAGCAAAGTTATGTCCGTTTTACTGAAGGGCGCAAAAGCTGGAGATTTCGCCCAAAGTACGCTCGGAAAGTACGGGACACTTTTAGGACATACTTCTTCCGTTTCTGGCAGAAACTTGGGTTTAAAATAGGTATGGTCTTATTTTGTTCCCATTTTTTTCATCCTTCCAAACCCTAAGGACGAAAATCATCCCTCCAAGTCTTTATATCAAAGGTAAGAATACCCTTAACATTACTAATCTATTCTAACATCAAACCCATGATTCTGAACATGATTCTTGTGACCAAAACCTAGGGTTTAACAGCATAATTCTTCCCAAAGTGATTCAAGCTAGGGTTTGGGTGTTCTTCATTACAAAAGTGAATTGTTAAACTTTATTTAACGTATTAATGTATGTCTCTTTTAAAATCATTTTTGACTATAAAGGTGATTTGTATGTCTCTTTTTAAAAAAAATCATTTTGGCTATAAGGATGATTTGTGTGTCTCTCTTTTTGAAAACTTATTTTGAATGAAAATCACTTTTGAACCTATTGTTGAAAGTATAAATTTTATTCAAGATTCTTTGATGAATGAAAGAAAAAGTAATATTTCATGTTTCTTAAACTCTAATTCATGTCTAAATAGTGGTTAATGTGTGTGAGGGGACAAACCCACATTAAACCTAGATTGTAACAAACCCTATATATGTATAAGATATTATGAATGTTTTCCTCTATAAGAGATGCTTAATAATGATGGTTAAGAGTTGTTAATGAGATTCTTATTGATGAATTGAGACATGGAAATCTTTTTAAAGGAGTTATACGTTTTCAAAACATTGACTAGAATGACTTAATGTTTCGATATGGCATGATGAACTTTCATGTTAATTGATGGTGTGACATACCTTGAGACAAATTGTTAATCAGCTTCTATACTACGAACTTTGTTGTTGTGTTTGGCCTAGCTACTCGGGAGGAAGGGTAACCACTATGGATCCTAGTGTGGTAATTGCCTAGCCATTCGAGAGGAAGAGTGGCCACTATCGAGTTCGCTACTCGGAGTGCGATTAATGCCTAGCTATTCGGGAGGAAGGATAGCCACCGAGAATTCCATATTCCTGTGTGGTGCGCTGTGACAAGGGAACCTCTACGGTCACCCCTTCGATGTGATTGATTCTTGGGCCTGTATTGGCATGTATGATATTTTTATTCTGCCATGGAACTGTTGTTGACAATCATGATCAATTTGAAAGGCATAATTGAAAGTTGTAACTTGCCAAAAGGCTTTATAATCGGTTTTGACAATTCTTATTGAGATACACAAGCTGAACACCTGTTTTTATATTGATTAATGGCTTTGTAAACTGTTTAACAAATGATATCAAGAATCATAAAGTGGAATGGCCATTTTTATACTATCTTTTCAGAACAGATTTCTTTATGTATTATTATATTTTATTTTTATATTACTTGTTGTCCCCGAGGCACTCACTGAGTACGAAAGTACTCAGGCATACCATTGTTATTTTTTATGGTATGTTAGGTAACGGAGAAGAGCAGGTTCGTGATACTCTCGACGCTTAGGAGAACTTGCTGCTGCTGTTGATTTGGTGAGCCCACATCTTTGTTCGTGGGACACTTCCTATTTCATTTATTATTCTAGATTTTCGGGCTGCGTCCCAAAGTTAGATGATTGTTGTGTCTCTTAGAAGCTCCATAGATAGTTGTCAGAATTGTGGGTAGATTGTCAAAGTCTCATACGACTTAATGGGTGTTTGCCACGTTTATGACTATTTACTTATATTAGACTTCCGCTGATTTTATTTCATAATTGTGATCCTCATGTATGCAGTTACTTATAACTTTGTTTAATTTAATAAGGAAAGATTATTAAAAAGGAACTTGATGTTTAATTATTTTATAAGGTGCTTCCGGTATTGTTTATAGCATCGGATGCCTGTTACGTCCAGGGTGGGTTTTGGGGCGTGACAAGTTTGGTATCAGAGCCTAGGTTTATACATGTCCTAGGATGTGTTTGTGTCTGTGGAACTGTGTCTAGTGGAGTCTTCTTCATGCAGACTGGCCACCTGTATGGATGAATGACTACCAGGACATTTTAGGTGTTTCTCATTCTTCTGGATTCTAGATTGTGCTATAGATCGTGAACTTCCTTTAGGATCATCCTGGTGTGTTCGTTACTCGTGCTTTATGGAAATGACTTTAACTCGTGTTGCAGATGCTACCCAAGTGAACAATGGTATTATGGAGTGCACATTGTTGTGATGTGTAATTTGATGGATGGTACAGAGTCGCTGAAATTGTGTCGTAGGTGCTTGGTATATATGGTCATTTTAGGGTTTGGTTGTTGATAAATTGAGGCATGCATAGAAACAAAAGTAGGCCTTGGTTACAGTGAAAACTCTGCCAAAATCTTGTTAGGCTGAAAGGAATAATTAAGGTGTAATACGTTTCAAGTGCTGGCGGTTAGGATGAAGGGAACAATTGAGGGTCTATTGTAGTGAATTAAGAATTATCGTACATTGAGGTTATATTCTTATTAGGTCAAAAGATTTGTACTATTTTGATGTTTAGTGGAAGATCTATTTTAGGCTTGCAACTCGAAAATAACCGCTTGTTGAATAATGATTTAAGAAGATGATGTAGTTGATTTAGGCTTTAATTTGTCATTTTCAGTTTTGGCATGAGGAAAGTTAAGCTTGAATCGCGTATTAACGAATTAGCCTCCTTGTCGGAGTATATTGTCTAGATTAATATATTGTGCGCTTCCTAGTCAAAGCATATACGTGTTGAACCTTTTGAGTGTCTAACTCTTGGGAAAGTGAGATGAAGGTAGAGAACCCTTATTCGTGTTGAGACTTGAGTGTTCTAGTCGTTAGAATCCCCGTGAGGACTATATTGTTCTTATTTGGGTGTATATGTGTTTTTATCTTTCCGGGTTCGTTTAGTACAAAGAAAGCTCTACTTCATGATTTGGCTCATAGGGAGGCGGCTAGAGTCTCAGATGTTGTGGTCACAGGTATTCTTACTATATGTTCTTTTGAAGCGTATTCACTGATCGATTCGAGTTCGACTCTTTCTTATATAACTCAGTATCTTGCCCTTGATTTTTGTGTGGAAGTCGAACAATTGTTGACACCCTTTTTCTATGAATACCCCTGCGTCCTTGTTATCGCTTCTATAATGTATAGAGACTGCGTCGTTGTAGTTAAGGGCCGTGAGATTACTTTTAATGTGTTTGAATTAGAAATGATGAACTTTGATGTGATTTTTGAGGATAGACTAGCTTTCCGAGTGTTATGAAACTCTGGATTGTCAATCAGAAATAGTTAGGCTTGAATTTGCTGAGGGACTCGTTATAGAGTGAAAAAGTGATATTGCTAAAACATCGGGGTAGACTTATGTCGTATCTTAAGACTTGCGGGATGAACTTGAAGGGGACGTAGTTCTATCTAGTTGTTGTAGTGTCACTCAAGTCGTATTATCTTCATTTATTCCCTACTGCAGATAGGTGTTGAACCTTTCGACTATGTATTCCCGTGAAAATTTAGATTAGAGGTATGAATCTCGGTCCATGTGTTTAGGCTTGAATGATGTATTCATTATATGGTTAGTCGTATGTTACCTCTGAGAATGATCCTCTTTACTAAAGAACTCTAGAAACTTTGAAGACTTGAGGTTTAGTGAAAATCTTAAGCCATGACTTTCATTCGGGGACGAATGATCTTTAGGGAGGGGGGGGGGGGAGGGATAATATAACACTCCGTAAATTGGGTTTAGGTGTGAATATGTAAAAATCTAGCGTTAAGATGATATTATATCTATATGAATCCATTCTTGGTGAATTCGGGTGGAAGATGGTCGTTTTGAGGTCAAACCAACAATTGAAGTTCTTAAGGGCTCTTAAATTCGCCTAAGTTTTGGAAGGTCTGTCTTCTGGGCGATTTTCATGAAAATGTGTTGTGACTTTGGAAAAACTTCCTTGATGAATTGAGACATGGAAATCTTTTGTAAAGGAGTTATACATTTTCAAAACATTGACTGGAATGACTTAATCTTTCGATATAGCATGATGAACTTTAATATTAATTGATGGTGTGACATACCTTGAGACAAATTGTTAATCAGCTTCTATGCTATGAACTTTGTTATTGTGTTTGGCCTAGCTACTCAGGAGGAAGGGTAGCCACTATGGATCCTAGTGTGGTAATTGCCTAGCCATTCGGGAGGAAAAGTGGCCACTATCGGATTCGCTACCCGGAGTGCGTTTAATGCCTAGCTATTCGGGAGGAAGGATAGCCACCGAGAATTTCATATTCCGGTGTGGTGCGCTGTGACAAGGGAACCTCTACGGTCACGCCTTCGATGTGATTGATTCTTGGGCCTGTATTGGCATGTGTGATATTCTTATTCTCTCATGGAACTGTTGTTGACAATCATGATCAATTTGAAAGGCATAATTGAAAGTTGTAACTTGCCAAAAGGCTTTATAATCGGTTTTGACAATTCTTATTGAGATACACGTCAACACCTGTTTTTATATTGATTAATGGCTTTGTAACCGTTTAACAAATGATATCAAGAATCATAAAGTGGAATGGCCATTTTTATACTATCTTTTCGGAATGGGGCTCTTTATGTATTATTATATTTTATTTTTATATTACTTGTTGTCCCCGAGGCACTCACTGAGTACGAAAGTACTCAGGCATACCATTGTTGTTTTTGGTAGTATGTTAGGTAACGGAGAAGAGCAGGTTCGTGATACTCTCGACGCTTAGGAGAACTTGCTGCTGCTGTTGATTTGGTGAGCCCACATCTTTGTTCGTGGGACACTTACTATTTCATTTATTATTCTAGATTTTCGGGCTGCGTCCCGAAGTTAGATGATTGTTGTGTTTCTTAGAAGCTCCATAGATAGTTGTCAGAATTGTGGATAGATTGTCAAAGTCTCATACGACTTAATGGGTGTTTGCCACGTTTATGACTATTTGCTTATATTAGACTTCCGCTGATTTTATTTCATAATTGTGATCCTCATATATGCAGTTACTTATAACTTTGTTTAATTTAATAAGGAAAGATTATTAAAAAGGAACTTGATGTTTAATTATTTTATAAGGTGCTTCCGGTGTTGTTTATAGCATCGGATGCCTGTTACGTCCAGGGTGGATTTTGGGGCGTGACAATATCATACACTTGTCTCAAGCATCCAAATGAAATCTTTTTAGAATCTGCCGAAATTTGGGCAGCATCTCCCCTGTTTATATGCATAGCCCAAAATTATAATCCAAAGAACCAACAAAAATAATAACAATACAAACATCAACCACAATATTATCAACACCAATAGGTTCCATAAAACATCCCACACGATGTTTTCCAAATTTCTCAACTAACGATAATCATAGCCACAATACCATAATCAAGGAATTATATTTAATTTAATCTCAAATTAGTCCAAAATCCCCTTTCAAATTCACCTCCTGGCCATCAGCTTCAATTCAACACTTTATGATTTTTCTCCTATGATTCTTTCCTCTCTAAGAATTGCTAAACCTTTACATCATCTCAATCATGTAAATAATAGGAAGAACATACCTTATAGTAGAAGAACTTCGCTTTATTCACCCCTTTCTAAGACCAAGTTCATCACCACCTTGAAAAAGAACAAGAACAATTACCTTCCATGGATTATCCTTGGGGTTTTGATGTTGGTATTCTCTCTTAATAATATGGAAAGGTTATGTAAGATTATGGAAGGTTATGGAGGATTATGGAATATTATGAAAATTTATGGAGCGTTATGGAGCCCTCAAGAGCTCTCTAGAACTCTTTAGAAGTGTGGCGAATGAAAAGATGATGAAAAATGATGGATTAAAGGGATATTTATAGGTGTGTTGGGTCGGTTACAGTAGCAACCCGGTACTGTAGCAAGCCGGGTACTGTAGCAGTCCGTTTTTGCTCTATCAGCCTAACTTGTAACGTCCATAATTATCTACTCCGATATCGTATCGATGAGCGGTTTGTAGCGCTGGAAACTAGATTCGACGTACTTTATTTTAGGCTTTTGAAAAACCTTAAAACTCCCAATATACTAGGAGATATGTCCCTCCAAAGTTGACCCAAAATTCTGTCAACTTTTTTCCAAATTTTCGACAACTTATTTTCTTCGATTTGCTTGATCCCGAAACTTTTAGACGCTTGCTTAACACTTGGTAAGAGTATTCATTAACCTTATAAGGGTTTCATGACCTCTTCGAGCTTACGTTAGTTTACTCACAACGCACATGAGGCGAAAATATTTTCGAGGTGTAACATAAACAACTCCCAAACATCAACAACAACACCCACAATATCATAATCAATAAACCTCTTCGAGTTTAGCCTTATTAAATTCTCACAATTTCCCTTCAAAAGTATCCATAACCATAATTACAACACAACGCCATATTCATTCACATATAATGCTTCGTCAATATTCTCAATACCATTCATAACAAGATTATACTCATAACATGTCAAGAACTATGATTCAAGTCAAGTTACTATTCAAGAATACCATTATTCCCATATTTGAACTTCATATTCCACTTCCTTCCTTAATCCAAGTCTTTTAACCATTCAATACACTCAATAACATGAAATGAACACAAAAAACTCACCTTTGATGATGTAGGAATGAGCTTTGGATGAAAATACTTCACGTGGAGAAAAAACCAACTTCAATTTCAAGCGAATTTCTAGCTTCCCTTAACCCTAGTTAGCATCCTTGCACTTGATTCCACTAATTTTTGGTGTTTGATCTTTGATCTCCCTTGAATTTGTGTTAATAAGCTGTATGGAGTGTTCTATATGTTTCAAGAAGTGTGGAGGAAATGAGAAATGAATATAATAACTTAGGACTTATATTTATAAAAAGAGTCAAGGATGCCCGTCATGAATTATACGGACACTTATACGGTCCGTATAAGTGACCGTATAATGATTCCAGTGACCACCCCTCACTGTAACTATTATACGGATCGTATAATGGGTCGTATAACTCACCCTTTTTCCAAAAATGCTCTCGTCGATTCGTTTGATCTCCAATCCTTACGGAACCTTCTTAACACTTGTTTAACACTTCATTAACAATCTAAGTATCCTCATAACTTCTCCCCAAGGCATTACCAATCAATCCTCAACTCGATAGTTTGCAAAAATCTTCCCCAAACACCACTTATACTTCACCTTCCTCAACGAACTTTCTTCTCTTGCCTCAAATGTCTTTGGAATCTTAATTAGAATCATTAAGTTCCCCTTCTTACTTGTAGGGACATCATATACATCTCACCCTGCATTAGTCTATTTATCGCACAACGACATGAAATTTTTCGAGGTGTAACACTCTCCTCCCCTCAAAAACATTCGTCCTCGAATGTTAAGTTTCTGGAAATCTACAGAAATTTCGCCAGAGTTTTCCCTGTAATATGGCACTACCATCCTGTCACAACAACCCACAATAACATCGCCTCATAGGGCTACAACACAATAACAAGAAAATATGGCCACACACGACCAAAAGCATTAAAATAAAGCATTACGTACCTTATGATGATAGCGTCTCATCTTGAATCTCTTCCGGGGGTGGAAACAATTGTGGATATCTGGACTTCATATTTTTTTCGCTTCCCAAGTCATTTCCTCTCTGTTATTGTTCCTCCATAAGACCTTGATTGAAGCTTCCTCTTTGTTCCTGAGCTTCCGCGCTTGCCTATCTAGTATGGTAATGGGCACTTCTTTATAAGCCAACTTCTCAGTAATCTGGACATCATCTATCGGCGTAACTCTGGAGGGATCTCCAACACACTTGCGGAGCATCGACACATGGAAAACTGGGTGGACTGATTCAAGCTCTGGAGGTAAATCCAGTTCATAAGCCACTTGGCCCACGTTGCGTGCAATCTTATAAGGCCCAATATACCGGGGACTGAGCTTTCCCTTCTTGCCGAATCTCATTATGCCTTTCATCGGTGATACTTTCAAGAATACCCAATCATTGATTTGGAATTCCAAGTCTCGTCGGCAGTTGTCCGCATAGGATTTTTGACGACTTTGGGCTGTCAACAATCGATCCCTGATAAGCTTGATCTTTTCCACCGTTTGCTGAATCAATTCTGGACCTATTAATTTTGCCTCTCTGACTTCGAACCATCCAATTGGTGACCTACACTTCCTTCCATACAAAGCTTCATACGGGGCCATCTGGATGCTGGAATGATAATTGTTGTTATAGGAAAATTCAATAAGTGGCAAATGTTCATCCCAATTACCTCTGAAGTCTAACATGCAGGCTCGCAACATATCTTCCAAGGTCTGAATAGTGCGTGCAGCTTGTCCATCGACTTATGAATGAAATGCTGTACTAAGCCTCACTTGAGTTCCCAAACCTTCTTCAAAAGATTTCCAGAATTTAGCAATAAATTGTGCTCCTCTATCAGTGATAATAGACACGGGGACACCATGAAGTCGCACTATCTCCTTAAGATACAGCCTTGCATAATCTTCTGCCGAATATGTGGTTCGAATTTAAGAAAATAGGCCGATTGCGTCGATCATCCACACAATTACCCATATGGAGTCATACTTACGCCGAGAACGAGGCCAACCTACAATAAAATCCATGTTGATCACCTCCCATTTCCAAGTTGGAATTTCCATGGCTTGCAACAGCCCTCCTGGCTTCTGATGCTCAATTTTCACTTGTTGGCAATTTGGGCACTGAGCTACAAATTCTGCTACATCCTTCTTCATTCCATCCCAACAATACATTAATTTTAGATCATGGTACATCTTTGTCGCTCCTGGGTGAATAGAATAACGAGAGTAATGAACTTCTTCTAGAATCTGACGACATAGTCCTGCTAATTTGGCACACATAGCCTGCCTCGATACCTGAGAACTCCATTTGCAGAAACCTCAAATGGTGACTTCTCTTTTTCAGGAAATATATCTCTATAGTGACTCAGCTGGGGATCTTCATATTGGCGCCATCGCACCTGCATATCTAAGGATGAAACAACTGGGTTGTGAATACAAACTCCTGCATTGCCCGAATCAATTAGACGAACTCCTAGGCTAGCTGGCTGGTGAAGTTCATGGATTAATTCTTTCTTCTCCGGAGGGACCTCACATAGACTACCCATGGATTTGCGGCTAAGTGCATTCGCTACTACATTCGCCTTACCGGGATGATATAAAATACTCACATCATAATCCTTTAATAATTCTAACCACCGCCTCTGTCGTAGATTTAACTCTTTCTGCTTGAAAATGTATTGGAGACTCTTGTGATCTATATAAATATCAACATGTACACCATACAAGGAATGTCTCCCCATTTTTAGCGCATGAATAACCGCAGCCAATTCGAGATCATAGGTCGGATAATTCTTCTTGTGTTTCCGTAACTGCCTGGAAGCATAGGCAATGACTTTACCGTGCTGCATCAACACACAGCCCAATCCGACACCGGAGGCATCACAATAAACAACATAGCCATCCGGGTCCTTTTCCGGAAGTGTCGGGATCGGGGCTAAAGTTAATTTATCCTTTAATTCCTGGAAAGTGCGTTGACAAGCATCGGTCCACTGAAATTTTGCTAATTTCTGAGTTAACTTCGTTAATGGTGCTGAAATAGAAGAAAACCCTTCTACAAATCTGTCACGACCCAACCCCGTAGGCCGTGACTAGCGCCCGCCCTGGGCACCCGTGCGTACCAAAATTTCAAAATCGTAACCCAAGTATTTAGAAAGAAAATCGGGCAGAGTTTCCTCTGTTTTTCTTACTAACCAAAATTAACTCGCACGCGAAAATACCAACAAAGGCCACACGGGGCCAACAACACATCATGTATATATACATACGCGGACCGGCCGCCGCGCGAACGGGATCGCCCAAACACACATATATACGTACATCTGTACAGGATGACCCTAACCCACAAACATGTCCACAGACCTCTAAACCGACAGACGGAATCATATGACGGGACAGGGCCCCGCCGTACCCCTGAATAATAATGTACATCTGCGTCAGAAGAAAATATATACCAAAATAGATAAGCTCCGGAAGAAGGAGCACTCCCCGGAAGCAGAATAGATGGCCTACACGGGTGGATCCTCAAACTGAGCGTCAGTACCTGCGGGCATGAAACGCAGCCCCCGGAGAAAGGGGGTCGGTGACGGAATATGTACCGAGTATGCAAAGCGGAAACAAGAAACATAGTCATAACCGAACAAGGGTGCGAAAAATGTAGATAAAATGGACTAATTTATGTGAGCTAATATTAACCGACTGGTCCAAGTCCAGGCTATCCCAATATAGCATACCATATAATATACACACACGTAGGCCGCGGCCGAGAATCCAGCGGCGATATCACACATGCACATACACACATACCGCGGCCAAGTATCCAGCGGTCAATAGTACCCACATACCGCGGTCGAGTATCCAGCGGTCAATAACAGGCATACCGCGGTCAAGTATCCAGCGGTAGCATCACACACAATGAACAATTAAATGGTTGAGTTAACTTCCCAGAATCCGATGACCAAATATATTTATTAACATCAGCAAGTGTAGAAACAAGTTCCAGATTTATCAGAATTAGTGTACCAAACTACAGCCTCCTGAAATCGTTCCTATGTCAAAATGTATCATCAACTCAATGAAATAGTTAAAATAATTATCTTATAATAGTCGGAGCAATGGTTAAAAGTTCTCTCTTAACACAAAACCAAACAATCCCAATAGATCATTTAAAAGAGGTCTCGGGGCTAGCGAGCCCACCTCGGTCAAATCAAGGTGGCATACATAATTTTTACGAATATTGAACCCTATGGAAGCATCCATGAAAGTTTCGAGGCGATCCGAGCTCATTTGAAAAAGTTATGAAAGTGTAAGCATTTTTCCAACAAAAGTAAGGAAAGTACTTCAATTATCTTTGAATGAATAGTAACCAAAATCAAACTCGGATTTCTGTGAACAGAACGACCCCCAAGGCCGCTATCCAAACCTAGTATACCTAAGACATGCCTCAGAAAGGAAAGGGTGAGCTTTACATACCTTACGCGCTCCTTACGCTTGTCAAAACTCAATTCCCGTTTCCTTCAAAATCTGCAATTGGTCACGCTTACCAATTGTCATTTATAAGCTTTAAGGCTAAATCCGAAAGTAGCGCTTGTCTATGGAAATTCCGACAGCACTTCCCTATAGATATATGCCCCCGAGGATCCAACTCGGCTAATTTAACAACACAATACCAACAACAACAATCACAAAATGCCTTATGACATAAATAGTCTTCTATTCTTCATAATTCAATAACTTCCATCCCTACTTCATACTATCAAATTAATATCAACATTTCTCATATTCATTAACTAACTCAATATTATTCAAATACATTCCGATAACGTTCCAAACAATATTCACAAGTTCAAGTATTTCCACCAATTCCATATTCTACCCAAAACTTTCACAATTGCCACAACATTAGCAACTAGCATCGTTTCCTTCCAAATTCATTCACAATAATCATAGTTTGCCTTCTAACAACTTCATACTTCAAATTACATAAACTACTACAACATTACACATGTTCATTTTATAATCTTACAACATTTTTCCATGACGACAAATACCATTAACCTTCCATTCACTTCATGCGAATCATAACAACACAACTAACTAGCTAAATAACATTTAATCCGTTACTCACCACCACCACCATGGCACACGGCCATGAACCACTATCACACACACACACGCCATGCACACACACACCTCAATTTCATAATTCCCATCCACTTTTAATCATTATAACATGCAAACTTATCTTATGACTCAAGAAATGAAATTCTTACCTTTTTCTTCAATTTTTAACTTTGTCGCAAACGTCGCTCTTTCGCTTAACCAATTATATCACGTCGGAGAGCGTCCCAAACTTGACAAGAATTCAACAAGAATAGGATTTTTGAATCAAGATAGAAGGCTTGGAAATTTTTTTCTTTTTTTTTTCTCTCTTCTTTCTCCTTGGCCGTGACCTCTTCTTTTTTTTTCTCTCAATTTTTCTTGAAGTTTCTTGAATATTAATGGCCCCTTTCTCTCTTTTATTACTTAATTTGGCCATTTCATGGGCCTTAGCCCATTTCACTCTATGGCCGGCCATGGTTGGCCATTTTAGGCCCAAAAATATATTTTTTTCCAAGCCCAATTATTCCATGCCCATTTCTTGTAGTTCATGAAACTATTTTTTTTTCCAAATTTCCCATTTTGCCCTTAGCCTTCCTCGGTATTTTCGCACCAATGTTTCCATAGCCGACATGTTGATACTAGTATAATCCAAATATGGCCTTATTTCTTACAAGCAAAAATTATTCCGAACTTTTCAAATATGCAAAAATGCCGGTTATAACATCCTCCCCTTTAGAACATTCGTCCTCGAATGTTGAATTAGCCTTACGGGATCTTATGAGGGTTTTGGAGGAGTTTCCTTTACAATTATCACGAACAGCTTCATACATCAATCGGTATAACCAATTAAAGAGTTTAAATTACTGTACCCGCGTCTGGTGGCGCCTCCTGATCCTGTCCCCGGGTCAATGCATATAGGCGGTTCGATGGACCGCCAGAACTGGAGGCTCCGCCACGGCCTCTCCCACGGCCGGCTGGTGTCGGCATACCTCGCCCCATCGGGCGCATAGCTACAGAAGGTGAAGACGAACCGGCAACCGACCCGGTGGGCTGAGCTGCTCCCCCTGCACTGCCCCTGAGTGGGCAATCTCTCATATAGTGGCCCTGCTGGCCACAGGTAAAGCAAGCACCCGTGGCATGACGACATTCCCCTCCCGGGTGACGCCTCCTACAGTGTGGACATCGGGGTAGGGGTGGCCTCAACTGGCTAGAATCTGGGTCCACCTGCAATCCCGAAGCCCGGGAGCTCTGACCCGTCTCTGGATACCCCGCACCATCTGGACTCCAACCAATGAACTGTGGGGGCATACTCTGCGCTGGCTGGGGAGGGTACCTGCTCTGCTGCTGCTGAGGCTGTCTGCCTCGTAAATCCCCAGAATACTCAGCGGTCCTAGCCCTCTTGGGCGGCCTCCTGTCATAATCTCTGATGGACTGGTCTGCTCGATGCCGGTCCTCCATCCCCTGGGCGTAGGCCTGTAACCGGGCGATATCCATATCTGTCTGCGCCGCCATCGACATACAGGCGTCAACCAAGTAACGATCTAGCCCGAGCACATACCGGTGCATCCGATCAGCCATGTCCGCCACTATAGTAGGGGCATACCGGGCCAGAGAATCGAACTCAAGGTTATACTCACGAACACTCCGACCCCTCTGCTTTATCTGCAAAAATCTATCAACTCTCGCCCTCCGCAGCTCCGGGGGCAAGAAATGGCGGAGGAAAGCAGCTGCGAACTCGTCCCATGTAGCTGGGGCGACCCCTCACCCCGGATAATTCCCAGGACTCGTACCAATTAAGAGCAATACCCCGTAACCTGTGTGAGGCTAGCTCGACCGACTCGGTCTCTGAGGCCCTGACTAGTCCCAATGAGCGCCTCATCTCCCGAATAAAGTCATGGGGGTCCTCATCGGGCTTAGACCCGAAAAACTCTGGGGGGTTACATGTCAAGAAATCACGGACCCTCAGACTGTCACGTCTGTCATCATCATCACCCCTCGGTCTGCGTCCGTGAGCCTGTCCTGCTACTATAGTCGTCAATAACTGTACAGCCTCCCTTAACGTCCTGTCCTCAGTACCCGGCTGGGGGGCTGGGGCCTGTGGAGCTAATGGTGGAGCTGCCCCCGGCCCCTCCGATAATGGTACGGTAGAACCCTCTGACCGGGGCACAACATCAGGCATAGTCTGAGCACGGGCCCTAGTAACCCTCTGAGCCCGGCTAGTCTCTCCCGTCTCTGGCACTGCTTTGCCCTTCTGGGCAGCCGTTGCCTTCTTTGGAGGCATCACTGAAAAATACAACAATCGATCAGAAAAGAATCATCTTAATAGCACAACTCTATCGCACGATCTAAGATCCAAAGAAAGAGAAACATCCTAAATGTCCTGTAGCCTCCTGTTTATAGATGTGGTGCACAACACACCGATAAACAAGACTCTACGAGACACGGTCTGTGGACATTCCGAGGACGAACCGCTCTGATACCACTTTTGTCACGACCCAACCCCGTAGGCCGTGACTAGCGCCCGCCCTGGGCACCCGTGCGTACCAAAATTTCAAAATCGTAACCCAAGTATTTAGAAAGAAAATCGGGCAGAGTTTCCTCTGTTTTTCTTACTAACCAAAATTAACCTGCACGCAGAAAATACCAACAAAGGCCACACAGGGCCAACAACACATCATGTATATATACATACGCGGACCGGCCGCCGCGGCGAATGGGATCGCCCAAACACACATATATACGTACATCTGTACAGGATGACCCTAACCCACAAACATGTCCACAGACCTCTAAACCGACAGACGGAATCATATGACGGGACAGGGCCCCGCCGTACCCCTGAATAATAATGTACATCTGCGTCAGAAGAAAATATATACCAAAATAGATAAGCTCCGGAAGAAGGAGCACTCCCCGGAAGCAGAATAGATGGCCTAGACGGGTGGATCCTCAAACTGAGCGTCAGTACCTGCGGGCATGAAACGCAGCCCCCGGAGAAAGGGGGTCAGTACGGAATATGTACTGAGTATGCAAAGCGGAAACAGTAAAACATAGTCATAACCAGAACAAGGAGTGCGAAAAATGTAGATAAAATGGACTAATTTATGTGAGCTAATATTAACCGACTGGTCCAAGTCCAGGCTATCCCAATATAGCATACCATATAATATACACACATGTAGGCCGCGGCCGAGAATCCAGCGGCGATATCACACATGCACATACACACATACCGCGGCCAAGTATCCGGCGGTCAATAGTACCCACATACCGCGGTCGAGTATCCGGCGGTCAATAACGAGCATACCGCGGTCAAGTATCCGGCGGTAGCATCACACACAATGAACAATTAAATGGTTGAGTTAACTTCCCGTCCGATGACCAAATATATTTATTAACATCAGCAAGTGTAGAAACAAGTTCCAGATTTATCCGAATTAGTGTACCAAACTACAGCCTCCTGAAATCGTTCCTATGTCAAAATGTATCATCAATTCAATGAAATAGTTAAAATAATTATCTTATAATAGTCGGAGCAATGGTTAAAAGTTCTCTCCTAACACAAAACCAAACAATCCCAATAGATCATTTAAAAGAGGTCTCGGGGCTAGCGAGCCCACCTCGGTCAAATCAAGGTGGCATACATAATTTTTACGAATATTGAACCCTATGGAAGCATCCATGAAAGTTTCGAGGCGATCCGAGCTCATTTGAAAAAGTTATGAAAGTGTAAGCATTTTTCCAACAAAAGTAAGGAAAGTACTTCAATTATGCTGAATGAATAGTAACCAAAATCAAACTCGGATTTCTGTGAACAGAACGACCCCCGAGGCCGCTATCCAAACCTAGTATACCTAAGACATGCCTCAGGAAGGAAAGGGTGAGCTTTACATACCTTACGCGCTCCTTACGCTTGTCAAAACTCAATTCCCGTTTCCTTCAAAATCTGCAATTGGTCACAGTTACCAATTGTCATTTATAAGCTTTAAGGCTAAATCCGAAAGTAGCGCTTGTCTATGGAAATTCCGACAGCACTTCCCCTATAGATATATGCCCCCGAGGATCCAACTCGGCTAATTTAACAACACAATACCAACAACAACAATCACAAAATGCCTTATGACATAAATAGTCTTCTATTCTTCATAATTCAATAACTTCCATCCCTACTTCATACTATCAAATAATATCAACATTTCTCATATTCATTAACTAACTCAATATTATTCAAATACATTCCGATAACGTTCCAAACAATATTCACAAGTTCAAGTATTTCCACCAATTCCATATTCTACCCAAAACTTTCACAATTGCCACAACATTAGCAACTAGCATCGTTTCCTTCCAAATTCATTCACAATAATCATAGTTTGCCTTCTAACAACTTCATACTTCAAATTACATAAACTACTACAACATTACACATGTTCATTTTATAATCTTACAACATTTTTCCATGACGACAAATACCATTAACCTTCCATTCACTTCATGCGAATCATAACAACACAACTAACTAGCTAAATAACATTTAATCCGCTACTCACCACCACCACCATGGCACACGGCCATGAACCACTATCACACACACACACGCCATGCACACACACACCTCAATTTCATAATTCCCATCCACTTTTAATCATTATAACATGCAAACTTATCTTATGACTCAAGAAATGAAATTCTTACCTTTTTCTTCAATTTTTAACTTTGTCGCAAACGTCGCTCTTTCGCTTAACCAATTATATCACGTCGGAGAGCGTCCCAAACTTGACAAGAATTCAACAAGAATAGGATTTTTGAATCAAGATAGAAGGCTTGGAAATTTTTTCTTTTTTTTTTTTCTCTCTTCTTTCTCCTTGGCCGTGACCTCTTCTTTTTTTTCTCTCAATTTTTCTTGAAGTTTCTTGAATATTAATGGCCCCTTTCTCTCTTTTATTACTTAATTTGGCCATTTCATGGGCCTTAGCCCATTTCCCTCTATGGCCGGCCATGGTTGGCCATTTTAGGCCCAAAAATATATTTTTTTCCAAGCCCAATTATTCCATGCCCATTTCTTGTAGTTCATGAAACTATTTTTTTTTCCAAATTTCCCATTTTGCCCTTAGCCTTCCTCGGTATTTTCGCACCAATGTTTCCATAGCCGACATGTTGATACTAGTATAATCCAAATATGGCCTTATTTCTTACAAGCAAAAATTATTCCGAACTTTCCAAATATGCAAAAATGCTGGTTATAACAAAATCTCCTATAATAACCTACCAAACCCAGAAAGCTCTGAACCTCTGTAGGCGTTGTAGGCCTTGGCTAAGTGCTCTCAATCTTTTGAGTATTAACACAAATACCATCAGCGGAGATAATATGGCCTAGAAAAGTTACAGAATTCAACTAGAACTCACATTTTGAAAATTTGGCATATAGCTCACGAGTTCGAAGAACTCCAAGGACAATACGCAAGTGATCTGCATGCTCTGTTTTCGATCGAGAATATGCCAAAATGTCATCGAGGGACACGATCACAAATAGATCTAGAAAGGGCCTGAATACATTATTCATCAAATTCATAAACACTGCCGGGGCGTTAGTTAACCCAAACGACATCACCCGAAATTCATAATGGCCATATCTAGTTCTGAAAGCCGTTTTCGGAATATCTTCTTCTCTAACCCTCACTTGGTGATACCCCGATCTCAGATCAATCTTGGAAAACCATTTAGCACCCTACAGTTGATCAAACAAATCGTCGATTCTTGGAAGCGGATATTTATTCTTTATCGTCACAATGTTAAACTGCCTATAGTCGATGCACATTCGTAAAGAACCATCTTTCTTTCTTGTGAATAAGACAGGCGTTCCCCATGGCGATGAACTGGGTCTAATAAATCCCATCTCAAGCAAATCTTTCAATTGTGACTTTAGCTCTTTCAATTCTACAGGAGCCATTCTGTAAGGAGGAATAGATATAGGTTCAGTATCCAGCAACACACCAATAGAAAAATCAATTTCTCCTTCTGGTGAAAGGCCTGGTAGTTCATCTGGAAATACATCCGGAAACTCATTTACTACTGGGACGGATTGAAAGGTCGGGGGTTGTGCTTCGATGTCATGACCTCGGACTAAATGATAAATAGCCTTTTGCAATCATCTTTCTCGCTTTGAGGTAGGAAATAAACCTGCCCCTTGGAGACATTGTATTTCCCTTCCATTCAAGCACTGGTTCTCCTTGAAATTGGAATCGAACCATCTTTGTTCTGCAATCCACATTAGCATAACAAGAGGCCAACCAGTCCATGCCCATAATCATATCAAAATCTAACATTTCTAGTTCAATCAAATCAGCTGTAGTCTAGCGATTACATACCACAATCACACAATATTTATACACTTGTCTAGCTATTACCGGGTCACGAACAGGAGTAGATACCTCAAAAGGCTTTATTGGCTCGAGTTTCACCCCAATAGGATCAGCAATATATGGAGTAATATACGACAAGGTAGAACCCGGATCAATCAATGCATAAACATCATGAGAGAATATAGATAGTATACCTGTAACCACATCAGGGGAGGACTCAAGATCTTGGCGTCCGGCTAAAGCATAAATACGGGGCTGGGGGCCACCTGAACTGGATGCTACCCCTCTGCCCCTACCACGGCCTGCTGAAGCCTGGGAAGTCTGCCCTACGGGGCACACGGACGAAGAAGAGCCGGCTGCTGATCCTGTAGGCTGGGCCCAAATCTACCACCCATCGACGGACAATCACGAATCATATGCCCAACCTGACCACAGGCATTACAAGCGTCGGAGCCTCGGCGACACGGACCCAAATGTAATCTACCGCATTGGCTGCATCGTGGTAACAGTAGTATCCTCTTACTGGGATCACCTCCAACCTAACAACCCGAAACTCTCGAGATCTGACCCTGTCCTGAATAAATGGGGTGGTCAAATATCCTGCCCGCAAATCGAGAAGGTGTACTAGTCACGGACTGGCCGGAATATCTAGAATACTGTTGCCGCTGACCCCTTCTATACTCACTACTAGCACCGGCAGATCTAGCCCACTTGCTTTTCCCTCTATCAATATCGCGCTCACCCCTTTGCGGTTGCTGTTGCTCTTCTAGATTCTGGGCATGTGCCTGAATATGGGAGATGTCCATCCCCTCCTGTAGTGAAGCTGTCAAGCAATCCTTGAACAAATGTGGCCCTAACCTACTCACAAATCTATGTACCCTGTCTCCCATATCGGCTACCATAGTAGGAGCATATCTAGGCAATGAATTAAAACGGAGACTATACTCCCGAGCACTCATATTTTCTTGCTTTAGTTTCAGAAACCTATTAGCTTGGGCCCTTCGAACCTCGGATGGCAAATAATGGCGGATGAAAGCATCCACGAATTCCTACCAAACTGGGAAAGGTGCATTTTCCTTTCTGGAAGCTATCCAATTATTCATGCTTCCAATACGGAGTCTATGGAGTTGGCATCTTATGGGCTCCGTGATGTGGCGTCCTCAACACCTCATCTATAAAATCCTACGGGTCCTCATCCGGCTTTGGCCCAAAAAATTCTGCCACTAGTGACTCTATCACCTGGACCCGCACTCTGCCGCTGAGCCTGGGCAGCAACTAGTTGAGTCAGTAGCTGAATAACCTCGGTTATCTGCTGACCCGAAGCACCCGGTGGAGGAACTAGAGGCACTGGAGCTGGAGCTGGAGCTGAAGCCCCTTCATGCTCCTCTAATATAGGCGGAGTGTGAGAGGTGTGAGATGGAGCCTCATTATGGGACTCACCCTCCTCTATATATACCGGCGGCTCCTGTTCAACCCGCCTTCCTGCCGCAGTCTTGCCCTTCTGGGCGGCTGTTGCTTTCCTCTTTACCGGCATCGCTGAAATCATAGCGCACAATTAGGGAAAAGGAAATCTTATAACACAGCTCTACCGCACGATCTATGAAGAAGAAAAACGGTCATTATTCCTAAATGCCCCGCAACCTCTCATTTATAAGTGTGGCGCGCTTCACACCCATAAACAAGACTCTACTGGCACGACTCGTAGACACACCCTAGGACGGAACTGCTCTGATACCACTTTTGTCACATCTCGACTCGTGGGCCATGACGGGTACCTAGAGCTAGATACCGAGCACCACTTATCATGCTGACTATCATACTCAACTTGGCATATATCATTCTCATCACAAACTTATCATGAACTGTCACGACCCAACCCGGTAGGCCGTGACTAGTGTTATATCCCGCATTTTTGTGCAATTGGATAATTCAAGACAATTGCGGGAGGACAGCAAGCAAGGCCATATCTCTATTTTGTTAAGCATATGAAAGGCTTATGAAGAATTTAGAAGCGAAATTATCAAGAAAGGCCAAGGGCATAAAGGGAAATTCGCACGACGCCTTATAGAAATATAAAGGAAGGCGAAGGGTAAATTTGGAATTTGGAAAATAGTTTTATGAATTACAACTTGGCATGAAAGAAAAATATTTGGGCTTGGAATTTTTTTTTAAAAAAGAGAAGGCCCAACCGGCCATGGACATGGGCTTAGCCCATGTGGGACTTAATTTGCACCATTTAAAAGATGACTAAGTCATCTTAATTCACAAACTCTCTAGAAAATTCAAGAAAAGAAGAACAAGAAAAGAAGGAGAAAAATCAAAAGGCCATTCGGCCAAGAGAAATTGCTAAGAAAAAAATTGATAAAAATTTCTTCAAAACTACTTTCCTACTAATTGAAGGGTCTCTAGCAAGTTGGAGTGTTCATTGGAACAAGAAAGATTCATATTCTTGCAAGTTGGAAGCTTTAGTCAAGTGAAGAGTTATGGATGTTGTGCATGTTGTAGAGTATAAAAGGAGTGAAATTCATGAAGAATATGGAATAAGGGGGTGGCCGTATGTGTTGTGTGTGTGTGTGTGTGTGACCGTGCATGTGTGTGGTGGTGTGGCCGTGTGGTTGTGGTGTAATATGGAAGAGAATGAGTCAATTTTACTTAGTGTTTAGGTTGTTGTTATGTTGTGGATTCTATGTTGCTAATGAATGCATAATAATCTTGTGAAGTTGTAGAAGTTGGAGACTTGTGATTGAAGTATTTAAATTGAGTATTATGTTCTTGTATGTATGAAAGATAATGTTGTTAGTATGGTGTTGTTGGCATATGAATTATAATGTTCTTATTGGAGTTGGAAGGTTTTGAAGGAAGTAGTATATTGATTGAGTTGTTATAATGTAACTTGGATTGAATATGGAAATTGTTAGTATGGTTGTTGATATTGTGTTGTTAGTTTGGCCGGGTTGAATTCCCGGATTGTTGTTGATTGAAATTGGCCAAGTTGAACTTGGTGGAATGGAGTATTTACAGGGGAGGTGCCGCCAAAATTTAGGTAGCCAAGTATTATTTTAAGAATTCAATTCTAAAGGCACTAATCATGCTTGGTAAACATGACCAATTTGTAGATTCTGGCGGATTTGCGACTTGAATTTGGAGTGGCATAAGGAGCGAAAAGAGGTATGTAAGGCTTCACCTTTTTCTATGGCATGTCTTAGACGTACTAAGTCGGATACGAGCCTCGGGGACAACCCTATTCTCCGGAATCCGCACCTAAAGTTTCCCCTTTTTCATTCAGTGTAATTGAACTAGAACATGTGCAAAATGTTGAAAAACCTTCCCAAGTCTCTAGAACTTGCATAAAGAGAACCCGAATACTTTAAGATCCTCATAAGTAACGTCATGACACGTAACATATGTAAATTATGTACGTTATCTCATTCGTATTGTTCCCGACATACTTGTTTTGGAAAAATTTTGATCCTCGTCCCGATTATCAAACGATAGGTACCGTATCCTAATGTAAAATGTCTAATGACGACAACGATAATGCTAAGAAAGAACATACGTCCATGATAAGTACGACAAAGATGATTCCTTGACTAAGAATATGATCTTATAATGATAACGATCTTATAATGATAACGATGGATATGTCGGAAAAATGAATATAGGGAAATGTTAAACGATTTCTTGATATCTCAACTCTATTATAGGGAATGACTGCTATAAAGGTTCTAAGTAGAGGAAACTACACCTTATGACCCTATTTGATGTTTTTCTCATAATGACACTTTTCATTGGTAACCTCGCCTTATGATACACGTATATGTGCATGGATATGTATATGTATATATAAATGTACATGGGGAAAAGGGGAAGGGCAACTGTTTATTTCCACCTGATTCAGCTGGATTCCATCCCGGACGCGGGATATGGGAGAGCCATACGCGGCGTCTGTATATGCGATGTATGATATATATGACATGTGGTGTTGGGACACTGTTGGGGAGGGGGGTGGGAGAGCCGATGTATTCGACGTCTGTGAATGTAAGTAGGAGATACCGTTTACTGAAATGTGTTGTTTTCTGTATACGGGGATACGGGACACCGTGTTCTGAGAAATGGGCTAAGCTTGCATGGTATTTGCCTACAGGGCATACATATGTACAGGTTACTTCTACACCAGGATAAGCTCTGTATATCTATTCTGTTATTATTCGTACTCTATATTCAGTTACTACGTTATCATTTATGCCTTACATACTCGGTACATTATTCGTACTGACGTCCCTTCTTGTGGACGCTGCGTTTCATGCCGCGCGAGTCGGCGAACGAGACGGTTTTGGTTCCTAGAAGCCTCACCAGCAGCACTTAGCAGCGCTCCAGTTGTTCCGGAGCCTCACTTCTTTGGTACTATTTTGTGTATATATATATTCGGGCACGACAACACTCGGCCCTTCTTATGTATATGTGTACTATGTTTAGAGGCTCGTAGACAGATGTGTACAGTTAGATGTTCGTATTTTGGATTGCTCGCATTACTGTATAACGTGATAGCAAAGTTTACTAGTCTATGTTTATGATGACGCTGCTAATGTAAATGTTCAGTAACAAAAAAAAAAAAAAAAAAAAAAAAAACTTGGCACAGCTCCTACGGCCCACTTGATAATGAGAATATGATGCGAGATAAGGGATGCTCGGTACAAGTATCGGGTTCCCGTCATGGCCCTAGTTGGGTCGTGACAGAAATGGTATCAGAGCAGTTCGGTCCTAGGGGTTTGTCTACGAGCCGTGTCCGGTAGAGAGTCTTGTTTATGGGTGTGTAGCGCGCCACGCTTATAAACGGGAGGCTACGGGCATTTAGGAAATATGACCTTCTTTGTATTCTGGATCGTGCGATAGAGCTATGTTACCTGGTTTCCATGTTCTTTTTCTAATCCTGTGCTATGGTTTCAGTAATACCGGTAAAGAGGAAAGTTACAGCGGCCCCGAAGGGCAAGGCGGTGGCCGAGAAAAGAATTGAACGGGAGCCACCAGCGGAATTAGAAGAAGGTGAGTCTCATAACGAGGCTCCTTCTCAGGCTTTTCATGCTCCCCCTGTACCAGCAGACGGAAAGAGTTCCGGCTCCGGCCCCCCCGCACCTCCGGTTCCACCGCCGGCGGCTCGGGCCGGCGGATGGCGGAGGCCATCCGGTTATTGACCCGATTAGTTGCCGCACGGCTCGGCGAAAGATACGGACCGGGGGACGGGGCGGTGAGTGCTAGGGCCCGTGATTTTATTGCCCTAAAACCTCCGGAGTTTTATGGATCGAAACCGAGAGGAGGACCCGCGAATTTCATAGATGAGATGTTAAGGACACCGAGAATAATACATGCTTCGGATACGAGTCGGTGAAATTGGCATCGTACGGGTTGCGGGATGTAGCGGTCACCGTGGTATAACGGTTGGATATCCTCGAGGGAGCAAATGCCCCTCCCCGGTTTGGCAGGAATTTACTGAGGCATTTCTACGGCACTTCCTACCGCCGGAAGTTCGACGAGCTCGAGCTGAAATGTTCCTAAACCTTAAACAGGGAAATATGAGTGTCAGGGAATATAGCCTTCGATTTAACTCATTAGCCAGGTATGCCCCAGCCATGATAGCTGATATGGGGGATCATGTGTATCGATTTGTGAGTGGGTTGGGGCCGCATATAATTAAGGAGTGCTTGACGGCCTCACTCCAGGATGGGATGACTATTGCTCGCATACAGGCCCATGCCCAAAACCACGGAGGAGCAATATCGATTGCGGAAAGAGGAGCGCTACCGGACGGGGGTTCCGGGGAGAAGGGCGGGTCTTCCGGGATGAGAAGCGAATACGAGAGAGGGCGAGCACGGCGGTATTCGGATATTCGGGCCAATCAGTGGCCAGTGCACCTCCTCGAACCGCGAATAGAAGGTTTGATCATCCCACTTATTCGGGACCAGATCAGAGTGCCAAAGCTTCAGGATCCCAGTACAGAGCTGATTTTAGTAGGACGGGGCTGCCCCCACCACGATGTGCTCGGTGTGGTAAGCCACACTCTGGGCAGTGTTACCTGGAAACAGGTGGTTGTTTTGCCTGCGGTCGAACTGACCATTTAGTGCGTGACTGCCCACTAAAGGATGAAAGAGGCCAAACTCAGCCAGCCGGATCAGCAATTGGTTCATCGTCGACCGTGCGCTCTCGTGGACAGACTTCCCAGGCCCCAGCGGGCCACGGCCGAGGTAGAGGAGGGGCACCTAGTTCAGCCGGTCCTCCACACCGCTTATATGCATTGACAGGACGACAGGACCCTGAACCTTCCGCAGACACGGCCACAGGTACTGTTTCGTTTCGACACCTTCTATGATATGCGTGTTAATTAATTCGGATTCTACCTTATCCTACGCTGTCTTTGTGTTGCTGACCATATTAAGAATTCGGGAATTAGGACGAAAAGTAGCCATACGCACAGGTAAAAAGGCGAATGCTAGAGATTGCGGAGGTTAGAACTGTACATAAAAGAAAAGATGTGTTACGCGGGCGTTTCAAAAACTGCTAAGGCCCCGACTCGTTCCGTATTATGTGATATAAGCAGTGCGAGGGAGTGGAGGCGAAAATACTAATGCTAAGACGTTGAAATGCATTAGAGTTTCAAGGTTAAGCGTGCTAGGGTGAGAGCAATTTCACGATGGGTGACCCCCTGGGAAATATGCTGAAAATGTCATAAACGGGGGAACAAGAGGCGAATGTGGAATTAGGTAGCCCAATGTAAATTAGAGTGTGTAGAGTGGTTAGAAACCCTATAAAAGTCATGTAGGCGGAGACGGACCAAACTAGCAGAAGGGAAGACATGTTGGACCTAAAGTCGACTATGACGGTTCAAGATCCAGTAAAGGAGACTTGTTAACGCAGAGCCAGTGTTCGGAGCTAAATCAATTGACCTATGACTTAGAGGCAACTTAAGCTCCGAAGATGGATATGTTAAGCGATATACTAGATGTCTGCAAAGGAGACCTCCCCGAAGTATTATGATACGTCATGAGGCCAGTTTAACATTCGAGGACGAATGTTCTAAAGGGGGGGAGGATGTTATATCCCGCATTTTTGTGCAATTGGATAATTCAAGACAATTGCGGGAGGACAGCAAGCAAGGCCATATCTCTATGTTGTTAAGCATATGAAAGGCTTATGAAGAATTTAGAAGCGGAATTATCAAGAAAGGCCAAGGGCATAAAGAGAAATTCGCACGACGCCTCATAGAAATATAAAGGAAGGCGAAGGGTAAAATTTGGAATTTGGAAAATAGTTTTATGAATTACAACTTGGCATGAAAGAAAAATATTTGGGCTTGGAATTTTTTTTTAAAAAAGAAGGCCCAACCGGCCATGGACATGGGCTTAGCCCATGTGGGACTTAATTTGCACCATTTAAAAGATGACTAAGTCATCTTAATTCACAAACTCTCTAGAAAATTCAAGAAAAGAAGAACAAGAAAAGAAGGAGAAAAATCAAAAGGCCATTCGGCCAAGAGAAATTGCCAAGAAAAAAATTGATAAAAATTTCTTCAAAACTACTTTCCTACTAATTGAAGGGTCTCTAGCAAGTTGGAGTGTTCATTGGAACAAGAAAGATTCATATTCTTGCAAGTTGGAAGCTTTAGTCAAGTGAAGAGTTGAAGGAAAAAAAAAGGTAAGAATTCATTCCCTTCTTATATGTTATGGATGTTGTGCATGTTGTAGAGTATAAAAGGAGTGAAATTCATGGAGAATATGGAATAAGGGGGGTGGCCGTATGTGTTGTGTGTGTGTGTGTGTGACCGTGCATGTGTGTGGTGGTGTGGCCGTGTGGTTGTGGTGTAATATGGAAGAGAATGAGTCAATTTTACTTAGTGTTTTGGTTGTTGTTATGTTGTGGATTCTATGTTGCTAATGAATGCATAATAATCTTGTGAAGTTGTAGAAGTTGGAGACTTGTGATTGAAGTATTTAAATTGAGTATTATGTTCTTGTATGTATGAAAGATAATGTTGTTAGTATGGTGTTGTTGGCATATGAATTATAATGTTCTTATTGGAGTTGGAAGGTTTTGAAGGAAGTAGTATATTGATTGAGTTGTTATAATGTAACTTGGATTGAATATGGAAATTGTTAGTATGGTTGTTGATATTGTGTTGTTAGTTTGGCCGGGTTGAATTCCCGGATTGTTGTTGATTGAAATTGGCCAAGTTGAACTTGGTGGAATGGAGTATTTACAGGGGAGGTGCCGCCGAAATTTCGGTAGCCAAGTATTATTTTAAGAATTCAATTCTAAAGGCACTAATCATGCTTGGTAAACATGACCAATTTGTAGATTCTGGCGGATTTGCGACTTGAATTTGGAGTGGCATAAGGAGCGAAAAGAGGTATGTAAGGCTTCACCCTTCTTTCTTGTTATATCCCGAGTTTTTGTCTATTCGGAAAAATTCGAAATAAACTAGGCTTGAAAGGAATAAGGCTATGTTGATTTTATTTCATAGGTGTGTGTTGTTCATGACCTATTAATGTGGAAATAGTGGGAGAGGCGAGGGGCAAAAATCGGGAACTTCGGAAATTAATTTCGGAATTTCAAGACGAGGCCACGACCAATTGGGCCAAAAGAATAAAAGAAGAGCAAAGTTGGCCCAAAGTGAGGGGGTGGCCGGCCAAGCCTTGGCCCAAGCCCCTAATTTTATTAATTTTCCATGTGATCATTATGTTACATCCGGCATTTTTGCGTATTCGAAGGTTTGGAAGTAACCTTGACTTACAAGGAATAAGGTTATGTTTGGAATTGTTTTTAATATGTGTGTGCCGGTTATGGAAGCTTGAATGTGAAAGTACCGAAAAAGGGCCTAAGGGCAAAATTGGAATTTTGGAAATTTGTTTCGGGAATTATAAATTATGATTTGGGAAGAGTTGGGCTCCAAAAAAAAAATAAGAAAATGAGGCCCAAATGGATAGGCCCAACCGGCCAAGGTGGCCTTTGGCCCAAGTTCATCAATTAGTCATGTGACTAATTATATTAAGGAGCAAGCTCTTAAGAAACTTCAAGAGAAAACAAGAACAAACAAGAAAAAAAAGAAGAGCACGGCTAGAAGAGAAAGAGAGAAAGAAAAAGAAGAGAAAAAAATCTTTGGAGCTAAATCCTTGGTGCAAAAATTCGTTTCTTGTGGGATTACTACTAAGTTTAAGCTCCTCTTCAACATAGTATAATTATCTTGGCAAGAAAGTGATCTTATTGGCAAGTGGAAGAACTTGGAAAAGGTAAGAATTCTATGTTTTCTTTCATGTTATGGTAGGTTTATGGATGTTAGAATAAAGTGGAATGGTATGGAAATCATGGAAATTGTGTTTGTGTGTGTAGGTGCCGTGTGGTGTATGTTGTGTTGGAACCGTGTATGTGTATGGTTTGCATGAAAAATGTGTTGAATATTGTTGTGTAATTTAGTTGGAGTTATGGTGAAAATTGTATTGGAAGTGAAGGATGAACAAAAATTGGTTGAAGTTGGAAAGATGGCATGTGGCCGTGTGGTGTTGCATTAGTGAGGGAAGATGAATTAAATTCATTTAGTATGTTAATTATGTTGTTGAGACTTTTGGTGATGTAAAGAAAGGTTTAACGAATCAAGTTGGTTGTATGTTGTTATGAGAAGTTTGTGTGATTTTTCATGTAATTTTATATAATAATGGAAGTAAGACTTTAGAATGTGAATTAGTGTGTAGCTAATGAAGTTGGAGGGAAGCCATGTAATTTTGTAGTTTTGTTGCAATTGTGGAAGTTTAGAGGCATTATGGCCTTAATGGAAAACTTGTATATTTTGTACATTTTGTGAATATCTCGTAAAAGATATGGAATGTTTCCGAAATGATTTTGTTGGGTTGATGAATATGAAAATGTCAATGTTGGATTGAAAGTGTGAAGTTAGAATTGAAATTATTGTGTTATGTTGGAAAAATGGCTAATTGTGCCATATTGCGTATTTTGTAATACTTGATGTTGTTGTTGGATTGTTGGGTTGTTGTTGTGATATATTAAGCCGAGCTACGTCTCGGGATGTCATATCTATAGGGGAGTCTTTGCCCGAAATTTCGGTAGCCGAATTCCTAACCAAAGTTTAAATGTTAGCTTGCATGAATAGTAATTGGTAAGAATGACCATTTGCGATTTTGGACGAAACGGGAATTGATATTTGAGGAGCGTAAGGCGCGGCTCGGTATGTAAAGCCTTGCCTTTTATTCTTTGGCATGTTCTGAGCCTATCAGGCTTGAAAACGAGCTTTGATTGTACTTCTGCCTCTCGGAATTCGAGATTGAAAATAGCGCCAAATCATTCAGTAAGAATGAACCAAATTCTTCCAAACTGACCTATAACTGTGCAACTTCCATAAATGGAGTCGAAACACTTTAAAATGATTATGGACGACTCCCTAAGGTTCATTATCTATAATTTACATACTTTATTATGATTGGGTCCGAGGTGGGCCCACAATACCCTGAAACTCCCGGTAAGGTCCAAATCGATCTGTTTACTCGTCTGTTTTTCGTAGATAACTTTTAATTATGTTACGTACGCTAACTAATGAGCATTATGGCCGTCTTTTGAATGCGAATATTATTCGACCTGCGAACGATTTGGATACTACGATTACGATATGATCGCCTTATTCGATCGACTTATCTTCTCGAACTACTTCGGTTTGATTACGTACGTATGTCGGTACGTGTGTATATGGTTTCTCATGGATCTGTCGTGGATGTCTCAATGCTTCCTTCAACTTTGCGCCGGGCCGGAGTTACGTAATTCGTGCACCTCCTTTGCATTGTTCACCGCGTCCCTCGGATTGTGCGGGTCGGGATCTGTCCGTATCCGATATGACCCGATGATGGTCGATTATGTGATATTATGGGGATGGCGGCCGAGGATGGCACTTGATGCGATTACGTACGTCCACCGCGCGTCCCGTACTACGAGGGCGGGTTACCGATGCCGCGTCCCTTATGGAAGGGGCCGGATACGTCGTATAGCAGGATCGATTTCGTATGTACGTACGTTCGCATGATTATGACTGCGTACGTGATTAATCACATACGGTTCGTATGTCCGATTTGGAATATGACTACGTACCGTCACATTTACGTACGTACGATCGGATTCGATTACGTACGCCATACATACGAATACGGGTTCTCGTCTCTCGAAATCGACCGTACGCTCGTAAGTACGTTTCGCGTAAGATTCGGTACCGTACGCTCGTAAGTACGACTGCGTACGAATCAGTTAAATCCGCCTCTTCGTATTATTTGTCCGCTACGATTTTACGTATACGATTCGGTTATTATATTTATGTATATTATGTTTCCGCTTTACATACTCGGTACATCTTCGTACGACCCTGCTTCTCGGGGGCTGTGTTACATGTCCACAGGTACAGACGCGCCGCACGACGCGCCGCCCGTTTAGGTTGACAGTCTGCTGTTTGGAGAGCTCCCTTTGATCCGGAGCTGCTACTTTTGGTATATATCCTCTGTTGTACATATGATCTGTATATATGACTATTTGGGTACGGCGGGGCCCTGTCCCGTCTTCTGATTCCGTCTTCTGATTCTGATCTGTATGTTAAGGTGCGGACATGTACGTAGGGGTGCGGGTTATCCTTTACGGGTAAGTAGGTGTGTATGCGACTACGTCGTATGATAATGCCTCGACGGCTTATGTACGTATTATGTATGTATATATACGTATGCCTATGCATGTTCGTGCGACGTATGTTATATCTGTATGGACTTATATATGTCTGAGCGGATTAGCCATTTGGTATGTCGGATTTGTTAGGTAGGTACGTATGGGTGTCCAAGTAGGACACCAGTCACGGCCCACGGAGTTGGGTCGTGACAAAAGTGGTATCAGAGCGGTCGGTTCTCGGAATGTACGCAGGCCGTGTCTAGTAGAGTCTTGTTTATCGATGTGTTGGGCCCCACGTCATAAACGAGGAGGCTACGGGACATCTAGGATGTTATGTTACCCTTTGTTGAAATCTTAGATCGTGCGATAGAGGCGTATTGTTAGGATGGCTCCTCCGACGAATTCTTGTATATACGACGAGGCTCCCGAAAGAGCGACAACGTCGATATTTTGGGAAATTGTTTCGACCTCCTTTGCGGGTGATTGTGGGATAAAGATGAAGAGGGCGAGCTTCTGCGATGATGGAGATGGGGGTGCCAAGAAGGCCCCGGGATGTCACCGAGGCCGAGTAAGGCGTAGCCCCGGTTACTCGATCGAGACGGACCCTTCGGAGGATCTGCGACGATCCTCGGAGTGCGACCCCCTGGTGAGGAGGATCCCCAGAAAGCGACTACGACACGGATCCGTCCGAGTATGGAGCGAGGCGCGGGGAGAGGAGCTCCCCGACATTGTGCCAGTCGCTCCTATGGTGGAGCACTATGTTCCGCCAGCTTCTTCAGTGAGCGTTACGCCATATTCCAGCCCTTTATCCTGGTCATCGGTGAACCAGGAGTCGCCGGACCACCTATACCCCTCAGATTCTGATTCAGACGAGGTGGGTGACGAGGAGGAGCACCCCTCGCTCTATAGCTTACTAGATCGGTGGAGCGACTCGTCCGCGGGTATACGAGTATTTATTGAAATTTGTTCTATATATGTGTATTTGTTGCATAATTGTGTAGTTTGGACCGGGATGGGACCCGCTACGAAAATTTACGAAAAAAAAAATTTATTAAGGTCTTTGAGAACCGCCCTAAATTACGTGGCAAAGATCGTATGAGGCAATTGACGGGTGATATTACGATAACGCATCCGAATGTATGGAAGTTACGAAGTTAAGCGTGCTAAGGTCGGGGCAATCTGGATGGGTGACCCCCCCTGGGAAGCATGTCAAGAATTTTTCACAAATATGGATATGGAGACTAAAGGCGAAGTTGGGGTAACTTAAGTGGAATTTGAGTATGTGGAGTGATTAGAGACTCTAAAAAGGCAGTTCGACTATGGTCGCAATTCTGTACGCCATATTTCAGCACCCTTGCTTTCGGTGAAGCTCTGTTTGCTACACTCCTGTGCTTCTGAATCCGATTACGTATCTGTTTAACATACCTCTGTACGTCCAACTCCGATCATGATTCTGTCCGATATCCTTCGGTACGTCTATTCGATTTCAAATCGTACGATAAATTTACGTACATCCGACTACGATACGAATCTGTCCGATATATTTACGTATGTCGCGCACGATCGACGGATCATCGACATGCGTCTGTACATCTGACCTCGACGGTGAATCTGTCTGGTGTATGTGTCTACATGTCTGACCCTGATTTCGAAATCTGTCCGATAAATTTCAATACGTCTGACTCTGACTATAGCTCCGTCTGATATACTTCTATACGTCTGGCTCTGATTTTAAAACCGCTTAAGACAACGTCGGATTATGCTTCTGACTGCCGCACTTTCGTGCTTCTGACTCCGGATATGACTCCGTCTGACGTCCGTTTGACCTTCTAGTTCTGGTTAAGATTCTGTCTGCCGTATATTCGATTTAAGACGGTACGAACGGCCCTGATGCGGTGATATCGAAGAAAGATGGATGAAGTTGGAAAATGAAGGCCGTTACAAGTTCTTCGATTAAGTGCAAGTATGTAAGTGGCAAGTAGACCTCCCCGATTGATTTTGATTTACCATGAGGTTGAATTAACATTCGAGGACGAATGTTTTAAAGGGGGGGAGGATGTTACATCCGGCATTTTTGCGTATTCGAAGGTTTGGAAGTAACCTTGACTTACAAGGAATAAGGTTATGTTTGGAATTGTTTTTAATATGTGTGTGCCGGTTATGGAAGCTTGAATGTGAAAGTACCGAAAAGGGCCTAAGGGCAAAATTGGAATTTTGGAAATTTGTTTCGGGAATTATAAATTATGATTTGGGAAGAGTTGGGCTCCAAAAAAAAAATAAGAAAATGAGGCCCAAATGGATAGGCCCAACCGGCCAAGGTGGCCTTTGGCCCAAGTTCATCAATTAGTCATGTGACTAATTATATTAAGGGGCAAGCTCTTAAGAAACTTCAAGAGAAAACAAGAACAAACAAGAAAAAAAAAGAAGAGCACGGCTAGAAGAGAAAGAGAGAAAGAAAAAGAAGAGAAAAAAAAAATCTTTGGAGCTAAATCCTTGGTGCAAAAATTCGTTTCTTGTGGGATTACTACTAAGTTTAAGCTCCTCTTCAACATAGTATAATTATCTTGGCAAGAAAGTGATCTTGTTGGCAAGTGGAAGAACTTGGAAAAGGTAAGAATTCTATGTTTTCTTTCATGTTATGGTAGGTTTATGGATGTTAGAATAAAGTGGAATGGTATGGAAATCATGGAAATTGTGTTTGTGTGTGTAGGTGCCGTGTGGTGTATGTTGTGTTGGAACCGTGTATGTGTATGGTTTGCATGAAAAATGTGTTGAATATTGTTGTGTAATTTAGTTGGAGTTATGGTGAAAATTGTATTGGAAGTGAAGGATGAACAAAAATTGGTTGAAGTTGGAAAGATGGCATGTGGCCGTGTGGTGTTGCATTAGTGAGGGAAGATGAATTAAATTCATTTAGTATGTTAATTATGTTGTTGAGACTTTTGGTGATGTAAAGAAAGGTTTAACGAATCAAGTTGGTTGTATGTTGTTATGAGAAGTTTGTGTGATTTTTCATGTAATTTTATATAATAATGGAAGTAAGACTTTAGAATGTGAATTAGTGTGTAGCTAATGAAGTTGGAGGGAAGCCATGTAATTTTGTAGTTTTGTTGCAATTGTGGAAGTTTAGAGGCATTATGGCCTTAATGGAAAACTTGTATATTTTGTACATTTTGTGAATATCTCGTAAAAGATATGGAATGTTTCCGAAATGATTTTGTTGGGTTGATGAATATGAAAATGTCAATGTTGGATTGAAAGTGTGAAGTTAGAATTGAAATTATTGTGTTATGTTGGAAAAATGGCTAATTGTGCCATATTGCGTATTTTGTAATACTTGATGTTGTTGTTGGATTGTTGGGTTGTTGTTGTGATATATTAAGCCGAGCTACGTCTCGGGGATGTCATATCTATAGGAGGTCTTTGCCGAAATTTCGGTAGCCGAATTCCTAACCAAAGTTTAAATGTTAGCTTGCATGAATAGTAATTGGTAAGAATGACCATTTGCAGTTTTTGGACGAAACGGGAATTGATATTTGAGGAGCGTAAGGCGCAGCTCAGGTATGTAAAGCCTTGCCCTTTATTCTTTGGCATGTTCTGAGCCTATCAGGCTTGAAAACGAGCTTTGATTGTACTTCTGCCTCTCGGAATTCGAGATTGAAAATAGCGCCAAATCATTCAGTAAGAATGAACCAAATTCTTCCAAAATCGACCTATAAACGTGCAACTTCCATAAATGGAGTCGAAACACTTTAAAATGATTATGGACGACTCCCTAAGGTTCATTATCTATAATTTACATACTTTATTATGATTGGGTCCGAGGTGGGCCCACAATACCTGAAACTCGGTAAGGTCCAAATCGATCGTTTCTCGTCCGTTTTTCGTAGATAACTTTTAATTATGTTAAATCCGCTAACTAATGAGCATTATGATCGTCTTTCGAATCGAATATTATTCGACCTACCGGAACGATTCTGGATACTCTGTTCTGATATGATCTGCCTATTCTGATCTGACTTATCTTCTGAACTACTTCAGTTTGATTACGTCTGTATGTCGGTCTGTGTGTATATGGTTTCTCATGGATCTGTTCGTGGATGTCTCAATGCTTCCTTCATCGCGCCCGGGCCGAGGTTACGTAATTCGTGCACCTCACCGTTGCATTGTTCACCGCGTCCCTCGGATTGTGCGGGCCGGGATGCTGTCATGTATCCGATATGACCCGATGATGGTCGATTATGTGATATTATGGGGATGGCGGCCGGGATGGCACTTGATCGATTCGCTTCGTCCACCGCGTCCGTACTACGAGGGCGGGTTACGTTACCGCGTCCCTTATGGAAGGGCCGGGATACGTACGTATGTAATCGGGATCGATTTCGATATGTACGTACCGCATATGATTATGACTGCGCATGCATTATTACGTTACGATTCCGTATGTCCGATTTGGAATATGACTACGTACCGTCACATTTACGTACGTACGATCCGGATTCGATTACGTCCGCCATACATACGAATGCAGTTCACCGTAGAGAATACGACCGTACGCTCCGTAAGTACGTTTCGCGTAAGATTCGGTACGTACGCTCCGTAAGTCCGACTCGCATGAATCCGATTCTCGTCCGCTCTCTTACGTATTATTTGTATGCACGGCTACGATTTTACGTATCGATTCGGTTATTATATTTATGTATATTATGTTTCCGCTTTACATACTCGGTACATCTTCGTGCGACCCCCACCTTCTCGGGGGGCGTGTTACATGTCCACAGGTACAGACGCGCCGCACGACGCGCCGCCCGTTTAGATTGACGATGCATACCGTGTTTGAGAGCTCCTTTGATCCGGAGCTTTACTTTTGGTATATATCCTTCGTTGTACATATGATCCGTATATATGACTATTTGGGTACGGCGGGGCCTGTCCGGGTCTTACGATTCCGTCTTCGATTTCGTATGTTAGTAGGTGCAGGAGGTACATGTACGTAGGTGCGGGTTATCACTGTCTGGGTAAGTAGGTGTGATATGCGACTCTGTCTGTTATGATAGCCTCGACGGCTTATGTACAGATTATGTATGTATATATACGTATGCCTATGCATGTTCGTGCGACGTATGTTATATCTGTATGGACTTATATATGTCTGAGCGGATTAGCCATTTGGTATGTCGGATTTGTTAGGTAGGTACGTATGGGTGTCCAAGTAGGACACCAGTCACGGCCCACGGAGTTGGGTCGTGACACATTATGTGTATTAATAGAAGCTTCAAGAGAAAGAAAGAAAAAGGAAGAGCAAAAAAGAAGCTTTGAGAGAAGAGAGAGCAACCATTCGGCTCTCCTCTAGCCGAGCAACATCAAGAAAAAGTGAGGAAAATAAGTAGTTTTCTCTAGCAACTCAACTCATTAGAAGGTAAGGAACAACATAGAGTGATTGTTGAAGCTTGCAAAGCACTCTTCATGCAAAGTTGAGGCTTAGCCGTGGTGAGGAAGTGAAGGGAAAGAGGTAAGATTTCATTCTTATTTTCATATATTATGGATGGTTTGTAGGTGTTGTGAAGTGTGGAAATGATGGAAGCTATGAATATGTGGATGTGCAATGTGACCGTGTGTATATGTGTGTGTGCCGTGCATATGTGTGGTATGTTAGGAGTGATGAAACAATTTGTCTAGCTTGTTGTGTGTTGTTGTAATGTGTTGAAATGAATGAAAATCATGAGAATAAGATGTTGAAGTTGGACCGT
>NW_026726763.1:0-56440 GCF_029784015.1 Lycium ferocissimum | reverse complement strand
TTTGATGCTTGGTTATATCATAAAAGTGAGCCATTTAGTATGTTGGTTGCATGCTTCGCATACTTTAGGTATTATCATTGGCCTTATGATGACTACCTTGCTTGTTTTGTGAAAAGGGTTTGTACTCATTCTCTTCCATATTTTGCAAGGTACGGATTCGAGGACGAATCCTTTTGAAGAAGGGGAGGATGATACAATCCTAAATGGCACAAATGACTCAACTACTCAAACTTCTCCAAGGATTTATGTTGGAAGCGGATTCATGGAGGATGAAGCTTTGGGAGCATTTAAATGGAGTCATTGGAGGGCCGTCTGACTTTCTACACCAGGGGATTGGAGATCGCTTCAAACATCAACACCGATAAGTCCTTTCAAAAAATCGCCTCTGGCTCGGATTTTCAGTTGGAAACAGCCAAAAAGGCGTTAGACAACTAAAAATCACCTATGGATGAGAGTTATGCTCCTTGTTTAGGTCATTCTTTATTTGACTCTAGTGATGCAGTTGTTGATGAGAACTCATTCATGTCTAATGTGCACTATGCTAGTAGTTTTTTAGTTGTAGCAATGGAAGGGGATATGACTAATCTCATTAGTCAAGGTTTTAAATTGTGTGATAACCCATTGTGGGATGATAATAAAGATGAGTTTGCGATTTATTTTTGTCCACTTTGGGATACCAATGAAGGAAGAAAAGATGGTGAAATTCCCAATGAAGATAATGAGACACATGAAGCTTTTGGTGTCTTAGATATTAAGGAAGTTGAGCTAAATGCGGGATATAGTCGCTCAAGTGTGGAAAAGGATAAGTGCTCACATATTGCTAATTTCACAATATCTTTATCTTGTTTCGTCGATCTTTTTTTGCGGGTTTATTCCAAGACACTTCTTGAGGAAATTACTTTTGATCCATATCTTGATTATGGTATATCTAATGGTGAGGTTAAATTATTTAGCAAGAGCAAATATGGTATGTTTTCCTTGTATTCATATGCTTTTGGTCTAGCTAATGACCATTGCGGTTTAAAGAGCTTATGAATTGTGTTTTTAGTGCTTGTGTTGGTGATTACATTTTCTTGTTAAGTATGTTATACTTGGACATTTAAAAGGAGTGTTTGTGCATAAAAATAATAAGTGGATTAAATGGTTGCATGGTCACTACCTTGTGTTACTCATACCAGTGGTTGTTGTGTTTTTCTACTTATTGTGATTATCATGTTGGTTGCGGGAAAATATCAAGATTCAAGGACGAGAATCATCTTTAAGAGAGGAAGAATGATAGCAACCATGAAGGCTCAAATGCATTAAATAGCAAATAAGGTCACCACCAAGATTCGAGACGAATCTTCTTTAAGAGGGGAGAATGATAGCGACCATGGAAGCTCAACTCCATTGAAGGACAAGAAAATGCTTATGTCAAGATCAACGGGCTTTAATTAGCAATTAAAAAATTGTCTTGTGATGGCATAAGAGCTCCAGCCCAATTCAGATTTTTCCTCAAGTCTTACACTTATTTGGAGGCCCAAATTAAAGTCCAAAGTGAGATGGAATGAGGCCCAAATCAGCCCCAAAAGAAGAAGTTTCCAGCAGCCCAAAATTAGCCCAAATATTAGTTTCTAGAATAAATATTTAATTGTTGTTTTAATCTATGTTGACTTGCATTGGTCCAAGTGTGGGTAGTCTTCTAGGTTGTTTTAATCTATGTTGACTTGCCTTGGTCCAAGTGTGTGTGAAGTCTTCTATGCTTCTAGGGAAGATAATTCCCATTTATTTTTATTTTGACTAGCTCCTTCTTTACAACTATATAAAGGGGTGATTGTCATTCATTGTAAATCGATTTTGAAGAATATATTATATTGAGAGTTCTTTTGAACCTTTGTGGCATTACTTTAGGATTTATCTTTCAACCTAACTAGTTCTTAGTTCAAGGTAGTAAGATAATTTCTTCTTTGATATCTTTGATTTCTTTTTGGTATTCTTTCGAAGGCGATTAGTTCTAAATACTAATTGTTGTCTTAAGTTACTCACAAAGCGGTCGGATCCGAATCTCTTTTTTTGATTCGTTATCTCAAGTAAAGGCGTTAGATTTCTTCCTATAAATCTATACGTTGTTACTTGGATCTTGTCAAGACTTTAGAACTTACGTTCTTGGAAATTCGTGGATTGTTCCTTCGAATTTCCCATATAGTATTTTCTAGTTTTTAGATTCTTTTCTATATTTGCTTCCGCACTTCTTATATTTTAATTATAAATTTGGGATCTCCCTAACCTCGTTGTTATCATTTATGTCTGGAATCTTGGAATCTAGGGTCGAAGATTCCGAGCATTTAAATGGAACAACAGGGCTTTCAAGCTATGAAAAAGCATGGAGAAAAAAAGTCCTCGCCTCCTCGTAAAAAATATTTTCTTAAAGTGTCCTAAAATTACTGGCTTGGGTGATTCAAGGCAAAGATGGCATTTGGGGTATTGGTAGTGGCGTTGGTATTCCGCATTTATGGTTCGGAAAGTGTTTTGGACTTGGAGGTGGAGCTATGCAAGGAGGGACGTGTTTGGCCATTGAAGCTTAATCCTATTGCCTCATACACTAAGACTGGTTAAAATTGGGGATAGGTTTGTCGATTGGTGTTTTGGAATGTGGAGTTTGGGATGCGAAGTTTGTTTGGGGGTGGTGGAGCTCTTTGGGTGGAGGTATACTGTTGGGATTGCACAAGGCATGTGTTTGTCTCGGAGTTGTTGGAGTGGTATCTTGTGTTTTATCCCCGTACCTTCGATCTCTAGAGAGAGAAACTTGTGAAGGCCTTTTAACTTTCTCAATATTATTGATTGTTCATCCAGGATTGGTTGTTGGGAATTCAAATCCTCAAAGGTCTTCATCCCCAAGAGGTTGGTGCTATCTGGAGGTAATTAGGCAGAGTCTTGGTTATTGAAGAACTTGCTAATTGTGGATTTTTGTGTCAATCTATCTATCTTTCTTTTGACAAATCTTTTTAATTTCTCGATTAGCAATAAAAGCCTCCGTTCTTGTATTGAACTCTGAATTACCTTCCGTGCTTTGTGAAGTTGTAATGATGAATCGCTGATCAAAAAATAATCACAAGTATGCTTACTCCTTTGTGGAGGGATTTGTTTATGTATGACGGACGACTTAAAGCAAGAAGGATGAGAGCCATAGAGTTGATTATGATCAAGATAAACGAGAACATAGAAAGAAATTAATACAATGTACAGAAAGCATAATGATGAGGAATGACTACTAAATAGCATATTAGTTAAGAGACACTAAAAAGGAATGCTAAAATCGGAAAATAAATAAAATTTCAATAAGTAATAACTTGAAAATGCCATGGGCCCCGAGTATCTAAGAAATCAATTTGAAACAACTAAAATTTTAAAATTCTATACTCTCGAGGTTTTTTTTTTTTTTTTTTTTGATAGCAAGCAAAGGGACAAAAAAACAAGTTAACTTGAGAAAAAAATTTTGAAAGGGAATGACTTAGAAGTAGATAAAATCAGTTGAATCTAGAACACCTTAGAATTGTTGAGTGATGTCTTTGGCTATATGTAAAAGACCAAGACTACAAAGATGAATAATATTATACGGTCTGGAAAAGGATCAACATAATAAAGATGAGATGAGGGATGTCTCCAGGCCTTATTTCCGAGGTTTTTTGGAAGTATAAAATTGGATGGTATAATACGTCGCTATATTCTAAAGGACCAAATTGTAACGAGTTAAGAATAGGGTTCCTTTCCACGACCAATAAGGGATCATATAAAATTAGGAGGTAATAATACGATCGTGCCTAATTGAGGATCAAATGTAAAGGAATAAGTCTTGGTATAGAAAGTTTCAAGGGCCATATATAATACGCGGTCAGTATAACTTGTAGTCATATTATGAGAAAAGGAAGATGCATCTCGTTTACTCGGGAATTCATATACCAAGGCAGCTGACTTCTTGGAAGTATACAAATGTATTTACCTTTGGAGAGAAAAATGACTTTTCAACTTTGACTTGGATAAAGGATAAACAAACTTTTTATCTCAACTTCACAAATACAAAGATGATTATGATTGGTTTTGAAATCACTATTCAAAAACCCAATGTGTCCAAAAAGTCGACTCATTTTTGCCCCCGTATTATTAGATCTAAGCTCCTTATCACTTAAAACAAATGGCGGTATGTATCAACGAAAATCGACATTTATGGTCACTATACCCATCGATTACTTAAGGAGAGTTTGATGAACCTTGCCTGTGGGGTCATTTTACAAGGAGCTTCAAATTTTGTTTCTAGATGTTTCCCACCATTCAAACTCAAATCTAACTTTAGAAACAACAAAATCAAATCACAAAATGATTTTCTTTTTTTGAAGATTTTTTTTTTTTTACGGAGAAGAATTTGAACATTGGAAGTTAGAAATTGTAGGAACATGATCTCTTAGTATGGCTATTCTCTCATGAACAAGATTCAAGATTTTGAAGAAACTCTAAATAGCCAAACAAAAATAAAGGAAAACAAAAGATAGTGAAGAATTGAGGATTTTATTTCTAGGATAAATATAAATAGTTCTCTTCTTCTTCATGGAATCTAAGTATATTAAACTTCATATTTGATATTGTAAAACTCTTGAGAGTTGAGAGAACCAAACCTTTGAATGAGTGTTTGTTGAGAGGATAGGTTATTGGGAAACTAATCCCTCTAGGTCATCCTAAGCAAATTCACTGCTTGCAACAATGATTCTTAAATTTAGAAGTCTTAGTTTTCTATAACTTTGGTTGCTAAATTGAGTCTAAGTTGTGTCAAATTATCTATATCTTTTATTTCTTGCATTTTCTTGTTGTTTCGTTTTGAAAAGAACTATTGTATCAATTGGTATCGGAAGGCCTATTAGATTTGTTCTATCAAATCTAGCCTAGGTTTGTTGCTATATATATATATAAAAAAAAACTGGAAATTTTCCACCAAAAAACCCCAAAAATTTTGTGTTTGTTTTGTTATTTTGTTAAGATTCTTATTCCTTAGTACGTTAGGGTTTCAAATCTTCAGCTATTTCATGTCATTTCTCAATATTGAAGAATCTACCATTGTTGGGTAAGATTTAGAAAAGTTGAAGAACAACTTGGTCCAATTTTGATTTGTGACGAAAATTGGGAGTTGATAACCAAGGGCTTTGTTCTACTAGGTTAAGGGATTAAATCCGAAATTTGGGGGTAAAATGAGTTGATTTGAAGGTAGCTAGGTTTGAATGTTCATGTGTTCTTGAGCATATCTTCATAGATTCAAGTGGAGAAGAAGACTCAAAAGGAAAGTTAGATCCAAAAGTTTATACCCAAGTTTTGGAAAAAAGTGTGTTTTCTACCCCATCTTGTAAATACTAGGTTGAGTGGGCCGAAACATCATCGGATCTTTAATACATTGTCCAACATTATATATATACGAAAATGTTCAACATTCCGTATCTCACGTTATACTAGAATGTCACTAAACATAGGAACGATTACGCATTCACGGACCGTCGTGCACAAAATCACATATACGGACCGTCAATTCGGTAATCGGCTGGCACTTGGACCTTGAAAAGTTGCTCTTCAAATCCTAGCTACGGTAAACCCAAAAATACGGTACGGATCACCTCAATACGGAGTAAACCACAATATCGGACCGTATTCGGTCCGCGTATAAAAGGAATAAGTATTGGAAACATGATGAAACATCGTGAAATACGGACCGTAAACCACAATGATCGTTAATATCTTGTGGGTCGTAAAAAAAGAATTAATGCCATCACTTACGGACACAAAATACGGATCATCAAAAACATATATGCATATAAGTATACCCAATCAAATAGTACGGTGTGATAATCATTAATTCAAATTTCATTTCAAACCTTTCATTTCTCAAAAATTTCTTGATCCTTAGTTGATGTCTTGTGTCTCCTAATCCTTTGGTAGGAAACAAAAAAAAAAAAAAAAAAAAAAAAAGTATAGAAATTTTTAAAATTTCCATTATTTCAAATTGATACCTTGGATCAATTGGGACTTCATACTTTTCAAGATCACTTACCATAACTCATCATATTTATTTTCATTTTTGCATTCATTTTCTTGTGTCTCTCAACTAGTAGCCATTTAGTAGTTGTTCCTACTTGTGTTTACTAGTTCTTGTAACCCCCGCATTTCTTTATGGCCAATTCTTTCATAAATTCTTCGTTTTTGCTTCGTTGTTAATTTCTTGGTTCAAGTCCGTTAGATTGAATTGACATCATCCGCTTTCTTAGTCTAACAAGAATCTATTGACCAAGGGTAAAACTTGAACCCTTGTGACTAGTCGACATTAACAAGCACACAATCTTTGGCGGAAGCTCTTTCTCATAGGCAATTAAAAGGACTCTTAATTTTCTTGAGTTGATTTTACTAATCTAACGTGTTTGCTTGTTTTGTTGAGTGTCTTAATAGGTACCATGGCTACGGAGGATGAAAGGACACAAGTTCCCACCGTCATTTTACACTAGTTGATGTTATGAGGGCCTTGCAAACCGCCTTGAACGATAAAGGTTGGTAGTATGGGTGGTCGAATGGAAAACTTGGAAACAGTAGAATGGAAAACTTGGGAGGCTAGAGGTGGAAATTGAAGGAGGTAGTTGTTTATACGGAGGTTCCTCATATTACCTCAACTCCCAAACACCCAACAAATCCAGAAACACAACTCTCAATAATCATCATTCAACAACATTATCCCATTCCACAATTTCATTTCACAAGATCCCCATAATCCCCATACCAAAATGACCCCCCAAATGTTCTTTCACCATAATACCATTCCATGTTCACCAGTCATTCCAAAACCACCATAACATAGTAACATACCCATGAACTGATATGACAAGGTTGGATTCAACAATGCACCCACAAGGAGGTTATCGACTCCAAATGACCCACCCTCACATGTTTCAATGTCCAAGCCCCCCAAGGATCCAACACCAAATATCATGAAACTTACCTTAGATAATGGAAGAATAGGCCTTGAACATCAACAGTACCCAATCTTCATGAAGATAGTTCAAGAAGCTATACTTGATTGGGTGATGCATTTGGTGACCAACTTAGATGACTTTAATGGGTTTCAAGCTTGATTCTTGTTGAGAAGTTGATCATCAATTTCCCTTGAATTCTTGTGGAAGAATTATATGGAACCTTTTACGTGGGAGAGAGATGAAGGACGCCATGTGTGAAGTGATGTCACCAAGTGGGAACACAATATAATCGGGAACTCGAAGGTTATGACTTCCAACACTTATGACGGTCCGTGGAACATTTCCGGTTCGATGGTGGTCCATGGTTCACCAGGAGGGCATTATCTCACGAGTCTACGGCTATCAAGGTTAAGTCGGTCTGTATTCCTTCTCCCAAATGAGACTCCGTCGTTCGTTTGATCTCCAATCCTTGCAGGGAAACTTCTTAACACTTGAACACTAGAACATCTATAAGGGATGTTATAATGACATGTCCCAAAGCATCATTGAGTTCATTAACTCGATAACTTGCTCGAGGAATTTCTGACTCGCTTTCCCTAACAACTTTCTTCTCTTACAATGTCTTTGAAAATCTTAATTAGGACCATTAAAGATATTTATTACTTATCGAAACATCGTATTCATCATACCCTTCATTAGTCTACTACTGTAAGGAGGCCATGCGGCAAGGTGTAAATGTCTTCCCCGAACATTCTATCTCGAATGTTAATGAACAACTCAGAATCTTATAAGACAATTTTGTGGAAGTCTCCCCAACTTGTAATATGGAACTACTCTTGAAGAGGATGAATAACATTGCTATGACTCGGTTAGCAATATAAATTGGCTACACAACCCATATGATTAAAAGAAAGCATACATACCTTATAAACTCGTGAAAATCATTCCACACCTCTTATGATATATTCCAAAATAAATGGGGATATGTGAATTTCATCTTCTCTTCCGCTTCCCAAGTCATCTCTTCTTTGTTATTCCGCCACAAGACTTTGATACTTCCTTATCACAAGTTTCCGTATTGGCTATGTGAATTCATGGAACAATAACAAAACTAGCTTTTCGATCACCTTTACATCATTTATTGGCACAATCTTGGGGGATCTCAACACACTTGTGGAGCCGAGACATGGAAATGATGGTCTAGTCAAGCCATCCGGGAAACAACTCCAATTCATAAGCTCCTTGACCATAGTGTCAATTTTATAGGGTCCAATATATCGAGCTTTAACTTTCCTTTCTTGCCAAATCTCATGAGGACCTTTCAAGCGACATGTTACACCTCGGACCCCGCAGCGTACGTAAAAAAATGATATTTTGGATAAGACAAATAGTAATTGGTAGAATTAGATTTCCAAAGACATTGAAGAAAGAATGTGAAGAAGGAGATGAATATCATGAGTATTGATTCATAGTAAGGGATGTTGAAGGTGATGATGAGTCCTAGGATTGATTTCCAAAGAGAAAGATTATTCCTTAAGGATGTCCATCCCCTAGATTAATAATGAAGTGATAAACAAGTGCTAAGAAGGTTCCACAAGGATTGGAGATCAAACGAAACGACGGGAACCATTTCGGTGGGCTATGAGTTCCACGACCATGTTCCAAGAACCATGATCCACGGACCGTGGATGTAAGTTCCGTGGAATGACCCAAGAGAGATGGTCTGGGATGAACTTCCATTCCATGCATCATTAACCAGTTCCACGGACCGTATGATCATTGATAGTGGGAGTTTCAAGTCTTTAAATGTGATCCCACTTTATTTATTTCATTTCCATCAACCCTCTTTTTCTTCAAGACTTCTAGAACCACCGCATCCATAAAAAACAAAGGGATCAAGGATCAATGTGGAAATCAATTGAAGGAAACTTCATTAAAGTCATTCAACTTCTCAAGAAAATCCGGTTTTGGTGGAAAAAGGTGAATCATCCAAGGCTTATTCCTCTATTGTCCCAGGTAAGTTTTATGATGTTTACTATGTTGTTTGAAGTACCATTGCACATTGATAGAAGTATAAAAATAGGTCTTAAATGGAGAATAATGTCAATGTGGAATAGTACACTCATTGATTAGTGAGATTATAAGAAGCTCGCTTGAAGGCTCTTATTGAAGACCAAGGCATGGAACTCCAATCCATTCAAGCTAGGAGGATGACCAAAGGAGCATTGGAGACCCATGGAGAGGCACACAAGCCCCATAGAAGGCCTATGAAGTATGGAAAGTAGCTTGGAGGGGAATGAAAGAAGAAGCTACAAGAAAGAAGGCCAACACTCAAAGTGGCTAGAGTCGCAAAGGGACATCAAATGCAAATGTGGCTAGACGTGCAAAGAAGGGCCATGGATACAAAAGGGTTCACAATTGCAATCTTGAGGCTTGGATGATGGCTATATGTGCAAGAGGAGCCTTTTCGGATTTCAAGCCAACATCCAACTAGCCAAACAAGGCCCTTGCCTCATTAATGGCATTCTTGTAATAACTAGCCTAGCTCTTAAGTCTCTTAGTATAAATATTAGACTTAGTTATTTTCATCCTTAGATTATGTTGAATGAAGAAACTCTTATGAGAGATCGTAGATGATAGCTTTAGATTAATATAGATTGTTTGGTTGGTTAACCAAGTGTTACTTCCTAGTTGTGAAGTGAATTGCTTATTTCCATCGAATTCAATGTTGCTCATTTGTGGATTCATTTGAGTCGTTTGTTGATTCGAATTGCTTAGGTTCTAGGGTTTGTAAATCCGATTGGAAGGGTTAGGGTTTAATATACCCTTTCTTGTCCATAGATTTCTTGCTCTTGGGTCAAGTATCTATCCATCTATCCTCTTCCATTTCTACTCTTCTTCCACCTTTATTTTGATTTTCTTGTTCTTTTGTTTTTCTAGAGTTTCCCTAGGTTGAATCTTATCATTTGGTATCAGAGCATAGGCTAAGAGATTGTTCCCACAATTTCTAATCCTAGGTTCAAATCGAAAATCACAAAAAAAAAAAAAAAAAAAATCGAAAATCCCAAAAAAAAAAAAAAATTGAAAATTGTTTTGTGGTTTGATTTTGTTGTTTTTGAAGTTAGATTTGAGTTTGTTGTGGTGGAAAACATCTAGAAACGAAATTTGAAGCCATTTGGGTAAGGATTGAAGTTTCCACCATTAGAGGTTCATCAAAGCTTGAAGAACTCAAAGTGGGTTTGGTTGATTTTGGTGAAATTGAGCTTTGGTTCATATTGGGCTTTGTTGTCTAAGTGATAAGGAGCTTATATCTAGAAATTGGGAGCAAAAACGAGTTGATTTGGACCACATTGGGTTTTTAAGTGTTCTTCAGTTCATCTTTGTTCTTGGTGAAGAAGAAGATAAAAAGGAAAGTTAGATCCAAGAAATCCAAGTCAAAAATTGAAAAGTTGTTTTTCTACCCAAAAAGGGAATTACTAGGTTGAGTGGGCCCGAAACGTCATCGGATCCAAGAAATTCGATCCAAATTTGAGACAATCGAGTTCGACACGAAATCACTAAGCCAGAATATTGCAAATTACGGTCCCGTAAATCACTTTACGGATCGTAATCGTATAAATTGCAACGTCGTAAACTTCGATCGGCGATAAGGAGCTCAACAATTTGGACCTTATTAAATACGGCCCGTAAAGCATTATACGGACGTAAATCACAATACGGCCCGTATCTCGTAGGTCGTAAAAGGCAAGGAACATTACACGTTTTTGGGATCACTAAATACGGCCACGAAGGACGAACCGTAAACCACAATACGGCCCGTATCTCGTGGGTCGTAAAGTGCAAGGTACATTTTTGTTTTGGGCATCACTAAATACGGACACGAAGGACGGTCCGTAAACCAAAATACGGACCGTATTTTATCAAGTTCAATCCGTAAACTTCAAGGCACTTCTTGTATTTCTAATTGCAAATCTTGTCTTAATTCATTTCAATTCCAAAAATTTTCTTGGGATTGCTTGTTGATTTTGTGTCCCTAATCCTTTGGTAGGGAGCAAAAAAAAAAAAAAAAAAAAAAAAAAAAAAAGAGTATAGAATTTTAAAAATTTTCATTATTTCAAATTGATACCTTACATCAATTGGGGCTTCACGGTCGTGTTTTCAAATTATCACCTACCCGGGTCCGAAATTTTATTTATTTTCCGATTTTAGCATTCCAATTTCTTGTGTCTCTCAACTAGTAACCATTTAGTAGTTGCTCCTACTTGTGTTTACTAGTTCTTGTGTCCGCATTTCTTTCGTGCTAATTTCTTTCAAGCTCTTCTTCGTTTTATTTCGTCGAAACTTTATTGGCTCTCGTCCGTTTTGCTTTTGAGTCGTCCGTCATTCATCTAAACAAGAATCCATTCTACCACAAAGGATAAGCAACGTGTGAATTTGATTGGGCGAGCGATTCATCAACAACTTCGAAAGAGCACGGAGTGTGGTAAGGTTGAGAGTTCAATACGAGTGAAGTGAGGCTTTTATTACTAATCTTGTTTGCTAGTTTTGCGAGGTCATCATGTCTAACCAAGGTGATAGAACGCAAGAGGTAGTAGATATGTCATCCATAGCAAGTTCATTGGCTATGATCATGAATCAAATCTCGGGCATGCAAACGGGTATGGAAGAGATGAGAGGAGAAATGAATGGGAAGTTGAAGGCTATGGATGAACGGATGGTGAGTATTGAGAAAGTTCAAATGGAGGGTTCGAGTAGAATGGGCACTCCCCGTTCTAGGAATGAAGGTGATGGGGATAAAACACAAGATACCACTCCAACCATTACTCCGGGACAAGCACATGCCTTGTGCAATCCCAACACCACAACCACCTCCACCCAAAGAGCTCCACCACCCCAAACAACCAACCTTCCATCCCAAAACTCCACATTCCAAAACACCAATCGACAAACCTATCCCCAAGTTTACCAACACAACCCGAATGAGGCAATCCCTCAAGCACCCTTACAACAAACACCCCAAGCTCCACCCCAAAACCAAACACATGATCCCTTTCCTAACCAAAACCAATACCAACGCCACTACCAATACCCCATGAATGAAGAGGAGTATGATGACTATCCACAAGGAAGGTGGTGGGATGATAACCGGCAAGGAGGAAGGCGTGGAGGAATGAATAACAGGGGGAGGGGAGGAAGAGGAGGTTTTGAGAGGTTTCCGGGCCATGACCCTAGATTCCAAGGTCATGTAGACTTAGGAAGGGCCCAAGGTTATGAAGACAGGGAAGATGGCAAGATAATGAGTGAAATTTGAACACGATCAAGGTGAACCTTCCTACTTTCCAAGGAGGTAGCAATCCGGAAGAATTCCTTGAATGGAAATTGCAAAGTGAGCGCATCTTCCTCACGAACAATGTGTCCGAGGCCTTAAAGGCAAAGTATGCCCTCACTCAATTTGAGGGATACGCTTCTACTTGGTGGGAATCCAAGAAGTTACAAAGAGCTCAACAACACATCTATGATCTCCCAACTTGGAACGACTTGATTGAGCTCATGGAGACAAGGTGGCTTCCATCCACATACCACCAAGATGCACTCAAAAGGTTGTACATGTTGAAGCAAGGGTTGAAAAGTGTGGAAGCGTACTTTGATGAGTTTGAGGACTTGCGGATGAAGTCCAAGATAGAAGAGCATGAGGAGTACACTATTATAAGGTTTGTAGCCAACTTGAATCGGGACATCTCTAAACCGATGAGGCTCAAGACTTATAATAGTCTTGAAGAGGCATTCCATGATGCATCCAAGGTTGAAGCGGATCTAAAAGAAGAGAGGTCTTACAAAGACAAAAGCAAAATATCTTCAACTTGGAACCAAGGGAAAGAGAAGTGGAAGCCGTCCACTTGGGAGAAACCCAAGATCACTACTCCCACTCCTCAAGCTAAGTTTGATTACAAGGCTAGAGGAGACGACCAAGCCAAAGGAGGTAATAATGCTAAACCTAACTTCCCTCGTCCATCTACCATTCAATGTTTCAAATGCCAAGGTAGAGGACATATTGCAAGTGAGTGTCCCAACCGGAGGACTATCACTATAGTGAGGGATGGGTATCGAACCGATGATGAAAATGAGGGCGTGGTTGGTCATGATAAGGAAGGAGAAAGTAGTGAGTGTGAGGGTGATTCCGAGAGTGAAGTTGAATTGAATTATGAGGAGGCTTTGAATCATGCTATTGTTGCTAGAAGATCCATGGAAGCTCTAGCTAGGGAAGAGAGTGACCAACGGGAGAACTTGTTTCATGCTAGGTGTAAGATTTTGGACAAGGTTTGTTCCTTGATAATTGATGGTGGGAGTTGCACTAATGCGGTTAGCCAATTCTTGGTTGAAAGTATGAAAGTTCCCACAAGAAAACACCCTAGCCCCTACAAGCTACAATGGTTCAATGAAAGTGGAGAAATGCGGGTGACCAAGCAAGCGATTATCCAATTAAGCATTGGAAGATATGAGGATGAAATTTTATGTGATGTGGTACCAATGCAAGCGTGCCATATTTTGCTTGGGAGACCTTGGCAATTTGATGTGGATGCTCAACATAGTGGGCGGACCAACAAGTATTCTTTTGTGGTCAAAGGTAAAAAGTATGTCCTTGCTCCATTGACTCCCATGAAGTCCGTGAAGACTATAGAGTCATGAAGGAGTTACGTGAAAAGATGAAAAATGAGGAAATGGTTGTGAGTGAAAAGGAGACCTTAGTTGCTCAAGGAGGACAAGGTTCGACCCAAGGGAAGAGTAAGAAGTGTATGGTCGCTAGAGGAATGTTAGGAGGGGAGGAAAGGTGTGGTGAAGAGAAGGACTTGGTGCCAAGTCAAGCTAACCCCTCTAACCTTTCTATTTCTTCTAGTTGTCTTGTTCCTTTTGTAGGTACTTATGTGGATGATCACCCCAAAGAGGACATGGACCCGAGTTTCCAAGTTCCTTTGGAGGGAGGCTACAATACAAGGAACTTGACCAAATTGACAAAGGTGATGTGCTTCAACAAAGAGGTAACAAAGCTAACCCTTCTACTTTAGCAAATGTGGATCACTTTGTGCTTGATGAACAATTGAGTAGAGGTCAAGTTTTGCCTTGTGAGGGAATTAGTGACCCTTTGTTAATTGATGATGTCTTGGTGAAAAGTGCTTACACACTAGTTGATCCTTTTGATGACTATATTGGCTCTTCTTGCAAGAGTAAATTGTGTCCATCTAGTGGTAGCACTTGTGTTGATATTGATCCTTTTGAGAGTGAACTTGCTTATTTTGGATGTGATCTTGTGATTGGGCATACTCTCTTCAAGGATGGTAATTTGCTTGATAAAGATATAGTGGATGATTGTGAAATGCATGACCTTGTGTTTTGTGATGTTGAAAATGAATCCATTCTTTGGAATCACAAAGTCACCAAAATTCCACTATGGTATGATGATCCATTTCTTGGTGAGAAAAACCTCCTCTTGAGGGAATTTGACTTGATTGCTAAAATGAATTACTTTGAAAAGGAGGGTAAAACTTGGCTACAAATTGCTAACAATATCTTGTGTGATACCTTTCCTTATGACCTCTTTGCTTATAAAACCCTTTGTATGTTGTTGCTTAAGTTTATGATGGGTTTTCAAGTGGGATGTGTAGACCATGACCTGAGGCATATCTTTGTTTATGACCCTGGTGTAGTGTCCTCTTGTTATGTCTTGATAGTGAAACCATTGTTTGAGGAGACTAGTGTAGAGGGTTGGACTCTAGGTTGGAATGACCTTACACTTTACACTTAGTCAAAATGAAGGTAGAACTTGCTTGGGGAGTGAGTTATTTCTTGAATTTTGGGGAATTCACCTTGTTGAAATCCCATGTATGCACTCTCTATGCATGATTACTATTGATGTGTGGTTGTACCACAAATTTGTTCATCCTTGGCATGATTATGTGGTTATTATTGTGTGTGCTAACCCTCAATCTTTGAGGAGTATGTTGTCTTCCATCTTCCTTTGGCTTTTGCAAGGTTCGGATTCGAGGACGAATCCTTTTCAAGAAGGGAGGATGATATGACCCTACTAGGCACACCTCGCTTGAAGGCTCACATTGAAGACCAAGGCATGGAACTCCAATCCATTCAAGCTAGGAGGATGACCAAAGGAGCATTGGAGACCCATGGAGAGGCACACAAGCCCCATAAGAAGGCCTATGAAGTATGGAAAGTAGCTTGGAGGGGAATGAAAAAGAAGCTACAAGAAAGAAGGCCAACACTCAAAGTGGCTAGAGTCGAAAAGAGACAGAAATGCAGATGTGGCTAGACGTGCAAAGAAGGGCCATAGATGCAAAAGGGTCACAATTGCAAGCTTGAGGATTGGATGATGGCTATATGTGCAAGAGGAGCCTTTTCGGATTTCAAGCCAACATCCAACTAGCCAAACAAGGCCCTTGCCTCATTAATGGCATTCTTGTAATAACTAGCCTAGCTCTTAAGTCTCTTAGTATAAATACTAGACTTAGTTATTTTCATCATTAGATTATGTTGAATGAAGAAACTCTTATGAGAGATTGTAGTTGGTAGCTTTAGATTAATATAGATTGTTTGGTTGGTTAACCAAGTGTTACTTCCTAGTTGTGAAGTGAATTGCTTATTTCCATCGAATTCAATGTTGCTCATTTGTGGATTCATTTGAGTCGTTTGTTGATTCGAATTGCTTAGGTTCTAGGGTTTGTAAATCCGATTGGAAGGGTTAGGGTTTAATATACCCTTTCTTGTCCATAGATTTCTTGCTCTTGGGTCAAGTATCTATCCATCTATCCTCTTCCATTTCTACTCTTCTTCCACCTTTATTTTGATTTTCTTGTTCTTTTGTTTTTCTAGAGTTGCGGGAATTTGATGATGTGTTCCCAACGGAACTCCCGTTTGGAGGGAATTGAACGTATGCGTTGAAATTGACTTTGTTCCGGGTTCTCGATGCCAAACAAACCGGCTTATAGAGCCAACCCGGATGACACTAAATGAGCTTCAAAGGCAAGTGGATGAGCTCCTTGAAAAATTGGAGTTGTGCGAGAAAGTATGAGACTTGTGCCGTGCCCGTGATCTTGGTGCCAAAGAAAGATGGATCATGGCGCATGTGTGTTGATTGTCATGCCATCAACAAGATAACGGTAAAGTATCGCCATCCCATACCTCGTCTTGATGACATGCTTGATGAGTTGAATGGTTCATGCATATTCTCTAAGGTATCTTTAGGAGTGGGTATCATCAAATCCGGATGAAACCCGGGGATGAGTGGAAAATCGTGTTCAAGACCAAGTTTGGTCTATATGAATGGTTGGTGATGCCTTTTGGTCTCACTAACGCTCCTAGTACTTTCATGCGTTTGATGAATCATGTCATGAAACCTTTTATTGACAAATTTGTGGTTGTTTACTTTGATGATATTTTGGTGTATAGTAAAACCATGGATGAGCATGTTATTCATTGAAATGTGTGTTTGAAGTGCTTAGACAAGAACAACTTTATGCTAATGTTGCTAAATGCTCTTTTTGTGTTGATGAAGTTGTTTTCTTGGGTTTTGTTGTGAGTTCAAGGGCGTTGAGGTTGATGAATCCAAAATATGCGCTATAAGAAATTGGCCAACTCCAAAATCCATTGGTGATATTAGAAGTTTCATGGGTTGGCTAGTTTTTATAGGCGGTTTGTTAAAGGGTTTAGTACCATAGCCGCCCTTTGACCGAGGTAATCCGAAAGGATAAACCTTTTTCTTGGGGTGTGGAGCAAGCAAATGCTTTTGAAACTCTAAAACAAATGCCTTAGCTCCCGCACCGTTGTTGCAATTACCCGATTTTGACAAAATCTTTGAGATTGAATGTGATGCTAGTAAAGTAGGTATTGGTGCCGTTTTGATGCAAGACCAAAAACCCATTGCCTATTTTAGTGAAAAGCTTAAGGGTGCGACGTTGAATTACTCTCTCTCTCTCTCTGATCTTGAGTTGTATGCTTTGATTAGAGCTTTGGGTAATTGGCAACACTACTTGTGGCCTAAAGAGTTTGTGATTAGGACCGACCATGAGTCCTTAAAGCATCTTAAGGCCCAAGGATTGTTGAACAAAGGCATGCTTAATGGGTGGAATTCCTTGAAACCTTCCATTATGTAATCCAATACAAAAATGGAAAGGAAAATGTAGTGGCGGATGCCCTATCAAGGAAACATGTTCTGATTAATACGTTGTCTTCCAAATTGATGGGTTTTGAAAGCTTGAAGACATTATATCCCGAGGAACCATCTTTGCTAAAATCTTTCTAGATTGCGAAGAATGGGAAAGGGAGAGGTGGATTAGGGATAGGTCTTCTACTCCCTATTCTAAGTTTGATGGTTTCTTGTTCAAAAACAAGCGTTTATGTATGCCCATGAGCTCCTGGAGGAGTTATTTGTAAGGGAGGCACGCGATAGATTGATGGGACATTTTGGGATTGATATGACTTTGGGGATACTTGAGGAGCAATTTTATTGGCCTCGTATGCGGAGGGATGTAGCTAAGATTTGTGGCCAATGCATTGAATGTCGTGGCGCCAAGTCTAGGCTCCTTCCTCATGGTTTGTATACCTCCTCCCCATCCCTTAACAACCTTGGTTTGATATTTCCATGGACTTTTGTATGGGTTTGCCTAGAACAAAAAGGGGTAAAGATAGCATCTTTGTTGTTATTGATTGGTTTTCTAAAATTTCTCATTTCATTGCTTGTCATAAAGTTGATGATGCTCCTCATGTTGCATCTTTGTTTGTTGAACATGTGGTAAAATTGCATGGCATTCCCAAAACCATTGTGAGCGATAGGGATCCCAAATTCCTTAGCCACTTTTGGAAAGAATTGTGGGGACGACTTGGTACTAAATTGTTGTTTTCCACCTCTTGTCACCCACAAACCGATGGCCAAACCGAAGTTGTCAATAGGACCTTGGGTTCTATGCTTGGGCCATGGTTAAGGGAAATAGCATCTTGGGAAGATCAATTGCCTTTGGTTGAATTTGCTACAATAGAGTCATTCATAGCTATTGGCATGTCACCTTTTGAAGTGGTTTATGGTTTTAACCCCCTAACCCCTTTAGATCTAACCCCTTTGTCTCAAGATGTTGTGTTGAGTTTAGATGGCAACAAAGAGAGAGCCGAGGCCATGAAGAAGTTGCATGAGAAGGTGAGGCTTCACCTTGAAAAAAAGAATCAAAAAATGGCGAAAGGGCAAACCAAAGGAAAAAGGGTTGTGCTTGAACCGGGTGATTATGTTTGGGTACATTTCCGGAAAGAGAGGTTTCCCAACAAAAGAAAGACCAAGTTGATGCCTAGAGGAGATGGTCCATTTGAAGTACTTGAGACACTCGGGATAATGCATACAAAATTGATCTTCCACTCCGAATACCAAGTTCATAACACCTTCAATGTGTGTGACTCTCTCCTATGGTGGTGCAAAGTGATGATCCATTAAATTTGAGGACAAATTCTCTTCAATGATACAATTCGAGTGGCATCAAGACCTTTTACAAGGAGCCAAGCGAGGAACTTGACCTTGCAAGCATTGTGTGATCTTGATATACTCTAGCACCTTCCTAGTCCATTTCAAGTGTTCATGATGCAAAGGATGGTTTGGAGAAGAGGGTTGAAGATGGTCGATGAAATATGGCTATTACTTAAAGATTTGTAAATTCAAGCTTTGTTCCCAAAAGAAGACACCCAGACAAGGCCCTTGTTTCATTAAAAGTGTAATAATGTAGTTGTCTTCTTTTGAGCTTTAGCATATAAATAGTAGTTTATTTCATTTGGATGACTTAGACTATTTTGAATATTCATATTTGATATTGTAAAACTCTTGAGAGTTGAGAGATTGTGAAACCTTTGATTGAGTGTTTGTTGAGAGGATAGGTTATTAGGGATTCTAATCCCTCTTGGTAAATCTAAAATTTGGTTGCTTATATTCTTAAATTTAGAGGTCTTAGTTTTCTATAACTTTGGTTGCTAAATTGAGTCTAAGTTGTGTCAAATTATCTATCTCTTTTATTTCTTGCATTTTCTTGTTGTTTCGTTTTGATTATTGCATCACCGATAAACCGCATATTTGCTTTGAAGATATACGAAGATATGAGCCTTTATTGTAATTTTTTATTTGTGTATGCGTATTTCTGCGTATGAATGTTAATTAATAGCGACAAGTAGAAATCCGAGGCCGATAACCAAGTAATTACCGATAAGGCCTATGATGTTTTCCTTTGGGAATGGGAAATCTAAGACGGAAAATAGTCGTACTCACGGGTGAAAAATGAATATTAAGGATTACAAGAGGGCTAGAATAATAAATTGTGAAGTTAGAAAAGTAAGGAATCCTTTCGGAGGGAGTGTGTTACGAGGGCGTTTCAAGATCTTCTCTAATGAGCCCCGAATTATGTGATGAAATGCGGTGAGGTGAACGCGGTTATACTAGCATTAAAGCACCTTATTTGATACGACCCCATGAAGCACAAGGCTTCAAGCAAGAGAACTTGAGTTGCAAGCCTTGTTCATGAAAAAAGGATGCCTTGGAGGAGATTGGAGAGAAGACTTCGCGGATTTACAACATTTGGGAGTTGGCATTGGAAGAGTTGCAAAGTGGCTAGAAGCGCAAAATGGCTAAAAGTACAACTATGAGGCTAAGATTGCAATTGGAGATCATACTTGCAAGTTATGGGGTTAGAATGGCAATTGGAGGTCATAATTGCAAGATATGAGGCTTTGGATGTAATTGAAGACCCATCTTATTTTTGCAAAAGAGCCACTTTAGGGCCTTTTGATGTAATAGGCATTAGTATAAATACTTGTTTTCATCCATTTGGAAGACTTAGTTTTTGAATATTGTGAGAACTCAAATATTGAGAGATTTTAGTTAATAGATAGATTGTTAGGTTACTACACTAAGTGTGATTTCATTGTTGCAAATTGAATTTGCTTATCCATTGAATTCATCTAGATTGCTCATTTGTGGTTTCCATTTGAGTCTTCTAATTGATTCAAATTGCTTTGGTTCTTTTAGTTGAATTCACAATAGGAGGGTCTAAGTTTCATATACTTAGATTTGCCTATAGGATTCATTAATAATTGGGTCAAGTATCTATCATTTATTCCCTTAATCCCAATTCTTCATTTATCTTTTGTTTTCTTTTTATTTTTGTTTACTTCTTAGAGTTTCCTTAGGTTGAATTTTATCATTTTGGTATCGATAGGCTAAGAGATTGTTCCATTTCTATCCTAGCAAGTTCATCCCAAAAAAATTCGAAAATCATTTTGTGCTTTGATTTTGTTGTTTTTGAAGTTAATTTGATCTCGTGGTGAAAAACATCTAGAAACGGAATTTGGGTAAGAATTGAAGTTTCCACCAGAGAGATTGAATCAAAGTGGGAGTTGATTTTGGTGAAATTGAGCGTTGATTCGTATGGATTTGTTGTCTAAGTGATAAGGAGATTAGATCCAAAAAATTGGGGCAAAAAGAGTTGAAATGGAGTTCTTCGATTTTGTTCTTGGTGAAGAAGAAGATAAAAAGGAAAGTTAGATCCTCCAAGTCAAAAGTTGAAAAGTTATTTTCTAGCCAAAAAGGGTAAATACAAGGTTGATGGGTCCCAAGATAAAATTCGACAGAAAATCTAGCACAATTCCCGAGCCAAAACGAGGTACGGTCGAACAAGCCTGCTTTGTCATCAGTTATATGGACCGTACAATTATATATACGGACAAACCACAACCGGAGAGTTTTACGTTTACAATTGATCCGTAGAGTACGACCGTATTATACGGATCGTACAATTTTACGACCCTTGGTCGTGGAATAGACCGGATCCTTCCATCCCTTGAACGGACGTATTATACGGACCGTACAATTTATACGATCAAACACCAAATAGACAAACCTATTTCGTCCTTCAAATACGGACGTATTATACGAACCGTATAATATTATACGGCCCGTGTAAGTTGGTCGTGAATCCCTCAATTCTAAGGTGCTCGTTTCTTGATTCACTTCGATTTCTACAAACACAATTTCCCTTAGAAGTGATTGTTGGATTGCGTCACCCCAAGTCCAAACACAAGATCCTTAGATCACTCGGGGCTTCGCGGTAACCAAACTCTTGTCCGTTTTGCTTTTGAGTCGCCATCTAAACAAGAATCCAATACTACCACAAAGGATAATGAATTTGAGGAGTTAAGATGATTCGAACTATCCACAGGTGAAGGTGTTTGCTGGGATGATCATGTCTAACCAAGGTGATAGAGAAGAGATGCATTAGCTATGATCATGAATCAAATCTCGGCAGCAAATGAATAATGGGAAGTTGAAGGCTAGGAACGGAGGAAGAGAGGAGGTTTCGAGTAGAATGGGCACTCCCTAGTTCTAGGAATGAAGGTTAGGGATAAAACACAAGATACCACTCCGTATTACTCGGCCATGACCCTAGATTCCAAGGTCCGCCGCTGTAGACTTAGGTTTAGGGAAATCCCTAAGGTTACAACAAACACCCCAAGCTAAAGGTTATGAAGACGGCAATGGAGGAGATGGCTAAGATAATGATAGCGGAATTTGAACACCATCAGGAAGAGGAGGGTTTTGAAGGTTTCCTTCCTACGTTCCAAGGGGGAAGATGGCAATCCGGAAGAGTTCTTTGAGCATGGAAATTGCAAAGTGAGCGCATCTTCCTCACGAACAATGTGTCCGAGGCCTTGAAGGCAAAGTATGCCCTCACTCAATTTGAGGATACGCTTCTACTTGGTGGGAATCCAAGAAGTTACAAAGAGCACAACAACACATCTATGATCTCCCAACTTGGAACGACTTGATTGAGCTCATGGAGACAAGGTGGCTTCCACCCACATACCACCAAGATACACTCAAAAGGTTATACATGTTGAAGCAAGGGTTGAAAAGTGTGGATGCATACTTAGATGAGTTTGAGGATTTGCAGATGAAGTCCAAGATAGAAGAGCATGAAGAGTACACTATTATAAGGTTTGTAGCCAACTTGAATCGAGACATCTCTAAACCAATGAGGCTCAAAACCTATAATAGTCTTGAAGAGGCATTACATGATGCATCCAAGGTTGAGGCGGATCTAAAAGAAGAGGTCTACAAAGACAAAAGCAAATCATCTTCACTTGGAACAAAGGCAAAGAAAAGTGGAAAACTTCCACTTGGGATAAGCCCAAGAGCAACACTCAAGCACCTCAAGCCAAATTTGATTACAATGCCAAAGGTGATGACAAGGCTAAAGGAGGTAACAATTCTAACACCAACTATAACCGACCTTCTACCATCCAATGCTTTAAGTGCAAAGGGAGAGGGCACATTGTGAGTGAGTGTCCCAACTGGAGGACTATCACCATAGTGAGGGATGGGTATCGAACCGATGATGAACATGAGGGCGGGGATGGTTGTGAAGAAGGGAGAAAGAAGTGAGTGTGAGGGTGATTCCGATGAAGAGGTTGAGATAAGGCATGAAGAAGCCTTGAATCATGCTATTGTGGCTAGAAGAGCCATGGGGGCTCTAGCTAGGGAAGAGGGCGACCAAAGAGAGAACTTGTTTCATGCGCGCTGCAAAATTGTTGAAAATATGAAATTCCCCACCCGCAAGCACATTAATCCCTATAAACTCCAATGGTTCAATGAATGTGGTGAAATGAGGGTCAACACAAGCCATTATCAAATTTAGCATTGTAAGTACCAAGATGAGATTTTGTGTGATGTGGTACCCATGCAAGCTTGCCATCTATTGCTTGGAAGACCTTGACAATTTGATGTTGATGCCCAACATAGTGGGAGAACTAACAAGTACTCATTTGTGGTCAAGGGGAAGAAGTACATTCTTAACCCATTAACCCCTTACCAAGTGAGTGAGGATTATAGAGTGATGAAGGAGCTTCGAGAGAAGTATCAAAGGGAAGAAAAAGAGAAGGGTGAGAAGGAGCCTTTGTTGGTCATAAGTGGAGAGGGAACATCTCAAGATGGTTCCAAGAAATGTTTGTTGGCCAAACCAAGTAATTGCTTGAAAGGGCTTGACGAGAGACACTTCATGGTATGTCTTGTCAACAAGGATCTTCTCTTAAATGCTAACCAAGCTACTAGCACTTTGCCTAGTAGTATGTCTTCTCTTTTGCAGGAATATGAAGCCTTGTTCCCGGAGGAAATGCCCGATGGCTTACCTCCCTTGAGAGGTATTGAGCACCAAATCGACTTTGTACCGGGTTCCCAAATTCCCAACAAACCGGCTTATAGGAGCAACCCGGAAGAAACAAAAGAATTACAAAGGCAAGTGGATGAACTTCTTAAAAAGAGGCTAGTGAAGGAGAGTCCTAGCCCGTGTGCCGTTCCGGTGATTCTTGTTCCAAAGAAAGATGGGACTTGGAGGATGTGCATTAATTGTAGGGCCGTCAACAAAATCACGGTGAAGTATCGCCATCCCATTCTGAGGCTTGATGACATGTTAGATGAGCTTTGTGGCTCAAATGTGTTTTCAAATATTGATCTTAGTAGTGGCTATCACCAAATCCGAATGAATCCCGGTGATGAGTGAAAAACGGCCTTCAAAACCAATTTTGGCCTCTATGAGTGGCTTGTCATGCCATTCGGACTAACCAATGCACCTAGCACGTTTATGAGGTTGATGAACCATGTCTTGAAACACTTTATCAACAAGTTTGTGGTTGTTTATTTTGATGACATCCTTATGTATAGCAAATCAATTGAGGAGCATGTAGGCCATTTGAGGCAAGTATTTGATGTCTTGTTGAGTGAGAGGTTGTTTGCTAATATCAAGAAATGTGCTTTTTGTGTTGATAAAGTAGTGTTTTTGGGATTTGTGGTGAGTGCAAATGGTGTGGAGGTTGACGAAGAAAAGTGGAGTCTATTAGAACTTGGCCAACGCCTAAAAATGTAACCGATGTGAGGAGTTTCCATGGGTTGGCAAGTTTCTATAGAAGGTTCGTAAAGGGGCTTAGTACAATTGCCTCTCCCTTGACCGAATTGATCAAGAAAGATGTTCCTTTTGTTTGGGGAGATGGGCAAGAGAAGGCGTTTCAAGAATTGAAATCCATGTTGAGTTCGTCACCATTATTACAATTACCCAATTTTGAGAAAACTTTTGAAGTTGAGTGTGATGCTTCCGGGGTTGGTATAGGTGGAGTATTGATGCAAGAAGGCAAGCCATTGGCTTACTTTAGTGAAAAGCTAAAAGGGGCGTCATTGAACTACTCTACCTATGACAAGGAGTTGTATGCACTTGTGAGGGTCTTGACCCATTGGCAACATTATTTGTGGCATAAGGAGTTTGTGATACGATCGGATCATGAATCCTTAAAACATTTGAAGAGCCAATCCAAGCTCAACAAGAGGCATGCGAAATGGGTAGAATTGATTGAAGCTTTCCCTTATGTGATCCATTACAAAAAGGGGAAGGACAATGTGGTGGCGAATGCATTATCTAGAAGGTATATCTTGCTAAACACTATGACTTCTAGGATGATGGGATTTGAAAGCCTTAAGGGATTCGATTTTCAAGATCCCGACTTTAAGGCAATTTGTGAGGAGTTGACCCAAGGGAGGAGGGTTTATAGGTTCCAATTTGTTGATGGGTTCCTATTCAAGGATGGTAGAGTTTGTGTTCCAATGAGCTCATGGAGAGAGTTGTTCGTCAAGAAAGCACATAGTGGTGGAATGATGGGCCATTTTGGAGTGGCCAAGACACTTGATATTTTGGGTGAGCAATTCTATTGGCCCAAGATGCGACATGATGTTGAAAAGCTATGTGGTCACTGTTTGGAATGCAAGCAACCCAAGTCCAAGACTCGGCCCCAAGGCATGTATACTTCCCTTCCTACTCCTATTGGTCCTTGGATAGACATTTCTATGAATTTTGTGTTGGGTCTTCCAAGAACCAAAGGTGTCATGATAGCATTTTTGTTGTGGTAGATAGGTTCTCAAAAATGTCTCATTTTATACCATGCCATAAATGTGATGATGCATCTCATGTAGCATCCTTGTTTGTGAATCATGTTCTTAAGTTGCATGGAGTTCCCCGCACTATTGTTAGTGATAGGGATTCCAAGTTTCTTAGTCACTTTTGGAAAAGTCTTTGGGGTACACTTGGTACCAAGCTCATGTTCTCTACTTCTTGCCGCCCTCAAACGGATGGTCAAACCGAAGTAGTGAATAGGACTCTAGGGAGTATGCTTAGATGTATGATTAGAGGAAAGCCCACTTCTTGGGAGGACCGTTTACCTTTGATTGAGTTTGCTTACAACCGGTCCCTCCATGCCTCTACATTACATGACTCCATTTGAAGTATGTTATGGCTTTAATCCTTTGATTCCTTTAACCTTAACCCCTTTGGCTAGTGATGTTGTTGTGAGTTTAGATGCAAAGCAAAGGGCGGCCGAATGTTACACCTTGGAAAATTTCCCGTTAGCGTACAGTGAATAGACTCACGAAGGACATGACGTATACGAGGTTCAGACAAGTAAGAAATAGTAATTGATGGTCCTAATTAAGATTTCCAAAGACATTCGAGTTAAGGAAAGAAAGTTGTTAAGAGAAGCGAGTCATATGTTGGGTATCGGATAAGAATTTCGATCATCGAGTTAATGATGTCCTAATGACACATTGAGGAAGAGTTATAACGTCCCTTAGAATGGTAATGAAGTGTTGAACAAGTGTTAAGAAGGTTCCATAAGGATCGGAGATCAAACGAGTCAACGAAACGATTTCGAAAATCGGACCAACCTACGGCCGGACATGCGGCGTATAAAAAAGTATGGACCGTATGTCCAACCGTAGATTCAGTCCAGTAGAGCATATTTCACTGGACCAGATCTACGGCCAGACATATGGACCGTAGAAAACATACGGACCGTATGTTGGTCCGTATATCTTGGTCGGGACTGAACTTGATTTTATATAAGGATCTCTCTCTCATTTCATTTTATTTCATCTCCCACCTCCACACTTCAAGAAACCTCTAGAGTGTTCCATACACTTCATCCATGAGAAATCAATAGAAATCAAGGATCAACAACAAGAAATCAAGTGAATTAAGTGAAGGAAACCCATTAAAAGTCATACAAATCAAGAAATCCCAAGAGAGATAAAATAGGGTTTTTGTGCAAAGAGTGTATCATCAATAAAGGTCTATTCCTCCTTCATCTAAGGTGAGTTTCATGACCTTTTCATGTTATTTGAAGTATTTATACGTTGAAACACGTGGATTGTAAAAGAGTACACGAAATGGGTCACAAATATGAGGATAGTGTCATTATTGAATAGTAGTTGAGTTGAGTCATGGAAATGGTTATGTTGATGATATAAATACGTTATAAATGATATTTAGAACATGAAATAAGCATTGGATACGAAAGAATGCGATAGTGAACTTTGGCCATAATTATGAAGAATTGAAGTAAAGTTATGAAATGCGAATCATGTGAATGGATGACGATTGTTGATAGTGATATTGTGATGGTTGTTATGAATGTTGGGATTTGATATGAAATATGGCGGAAAGCAGTACAAACAAAGGAAATGCTGCCCAAATTTCTATAGCTTTAGTAAGTGTGTTTTCACGACGATATAGCTAATGTCGATACGAATTCTCTTGAAGGTATAAACAAGTGCATTAAAGGAGAACGAGCAAGCGATAGAATAGTTAAGCGACAAAGGTATGTGAGGCTAATCCTTTTCTTCTAAGGCATGAGTCCTATGGCATGAATTTCCCCTTTATTATGAAAGTTCTATCTTTAGGAAGGCTATGAGCCATTGTTCACGAATAGCCATACGAGACAAGAGAAATGCTACGATTACGACAATGATAATGATAAGCTATAGTCTATGATATGATGCTCCCTAAAAAGCTAATGACGCTATGTATAATCTATTGATTGTGATCATTGTACACCACCTTATGCCTGTTCCTTCAAGGTGAGGCAGTCTACTTATGAATGTTTCATAATGAAGTCGGGGGTCCACGACCTTACGTCACCCCGACACAACTATACTTGCCCTCAAGTTCTAATGTATGAATTGATGATATATGTATAATGATAATAACTCATGATGAAACCATGGTATGAATATGAAATGAATGATAGTGATGACCTTATGATGATGTATAATGTACGATGATAAATGCATGCTATGTATGATGATATGATTCCACCGCGCCTAACTGGGCCGGGCATGTCACCGCTAAGGCGGGCTGCGTATGACTCCACCATGCCTAGATGGCCGGGTATGTCACCGCTAAGGCGGGATGCTATGATTTCACCGAGCCTAGAGGGTCGGGCATGACACCACTAGTGGGCGGCATATGACGGTTACCCGGACGCGGGTTAACGACATGATGATATATGATTGATGTGACGATGCATGTATGGCATGATGATGTATATGTGATATGATAAGGCATACGCTATGATAATTTACATGATGTGCTTATGTATGATGAATGTATATGAAATGTATCTATAATTACAAGAGTACACAGGTTGTATCTCCATCTCATGACTTATGATATTCTTATTATGCTTATTTCATTCCTGCCTTACATACTCAGTACAATGTTCGTACTGACGTCCGTTTTCTTTGGACGCTGTGTTCATGCCCACAGGTAGGCAAGGAGACGGTGCCGATCCATAGGAGCTAGTAGCTGACTTGTGAGCACTCCATTGTCCGGAGGTGCCCTTGATTATTCTTTTGGTACATATATGTATATATTCATGATTGGGCACGACGGGGTCCTGTCCCGTCCATATGTCTAGTATTCCAGTAGAGGCTCGTAGATACGCATGTGTGGGTAGTATGGTCCCATGGTTTACATGTATATGTATGTGAGTGTGTATATATATATATATATATATATATATATATATGATTCAAATGATGATATTTTTTCATGAAATTGAGCAAGTATTATGAATGAGAGCATATAGGTAATAAAATGAGTAGTGTTCGGTGGTTAGCCCCGGACACCCGTCATGGCCCGTAATTCGGGTCGTGACAGAAGTGGTATCAAAGCAGTTCAGTCCTAGGAAGTGTCTACGAGCCGTGTCTAGTAGAGTCTTGTTTATGGTGTGTTGCACGCCACACTAATAAACAAGAGGCTACAGGGCATTTAGGAAAAATGACCATTTTTCTTCTATGAGATCGTGCGATAGAGCTGAGTATAATATTTAATCCTCCCTAATAAGTATGTTGTGATTTCAGCGATGTCGCCAAAAGGAAAAGCTAAAGCCGCCCAGAAGGGCAAGCCTATGACTAGAAGGCGGGCAGAAAGAGAGCCGCCTATGAATGTAGGTGAGGATGAGTCACGTAATGAGGCTCCATCTAATGCCTCCACTACTCCGCCTATTACGGAAGAGCAAGAAGGGGCTTCTGTTCCAGCTCCTATACCTCCAGTTCCTCCACCGGCTACTTCGGGTCAACAAGTGACCGAGGCTATCAATTTATTGACTCAGTTGGTTGCCGCTCAGGCACAACGGAAAAACGCGGGCCCAAGTGATCGTTCAGCTAGTACTAGAGCCCGTGATTTTATGAGTTTAAATCCTCCAAAATTCTATGGGTCAAAACCGGATGAAGACCCGTAAGGTTTTATTGATGAAATGCTAAGAACGTTGCGGATTATTCATGCTTCCGAGACTGAATCCGTGGAGTTAGCATCATATAGACTCCGAGATGTGGCGGTCCTATAGTACAATAATTGGATAGCGTCGAGGCAAGAGAATACGCCTCCTCCCGTGTGGCAAGAATTTGTGGATGCTTTCACTCGTCATTATTTGCCGCCCAAGGTCCGCCGAGCTAGAGCGGATAGATTTTTAAATTTGAAGCAAGGTAACATGAGCGCCCAGGAGTATAGCCTTCAATTTAATTCTTTGGCTAGATATGCTCCTACTATGGTAGCCGACATGGGCGACAGGGTGCACAGATTTGTGAGTGGCTTAGGGCCACATTTGTTTAAAGACTGCTTGATGGCTTCATTGCAAGACGGAATGGATATTTCCCGCATTCAAGCCCATGCTCAAAATCTTGAGGGACAACAACCTCCGCAAAAGGGTGATCGTGATGTTGAGAGAGGGCAAAGCAAAAGGGCCAGATCTATGGGCACAGGTAGTGATTATAGAGGGGGATCGGGGCAGACATATTCTAGGCACTCGCCGCCGATGGGACGAGTGCACCTCCCGGGTTACGGGCAAAAAAGATCTGACCGCTCTTTCCGTTCAGGACAGGGCCAGAGTTCGAGGGCCCCAGGTTCTCGATTTGGGAGATTACAGTCAAGGGAGACCACCCGTTCCCCGATGCAGTCAGTGCAGAAAATTGCACTCAGGGCCATGCCGCCAGGGCACAGATGCATGTTATATTTGTGGACAGGCCGGATATTTGATGCGAGATTGTCCGGTGAGATATGGCAGAAGTGGGGTTCAGCCCACAGGATCGGCAACAGGATCCTCTTTAGCACGTCCTATAGGGCAGACTCTCCAGACTCTAGCAGGCCGAGGTAGATGCCGAGGGGGAACATCTACTTTAGGTGCTACTTAGCACCGCTTGTATGCTTTAGCCGGATGACAGGATCTCGAGTCCTCCCCAGATGTGGTTACAGGTACATTGACTGTGTTTTCTCATGATGTGTATGCATTAATAGATCCGGGTTCCACATTATCATATATTACCCCCTATGTTGCTAATCGTATTGGGGTGAAACCCAAGCCGATTAAGCCTTTCGAGGTATCTACTCCGGTTGGTGTTCCCGTAATAGCTAAACAAGTGTATAGAGATTGTATTATTGTGATATGTGATCGCCAAACCAAAGCTGATTTAGTTGAGCTACAAATGTTAGACTTTGATCTTATAATGGGTATGGATTGGTTGTCCTCATGCTATGCTAATGTTGGTTGTCGATTGAAAGTAGTTCGATTTCAATTTCCGGGAGAGCCCATACTTGAATGGAAAGGTAATACAGCAACTCCGAGAGGTAGGTTTATTTCCTACCTTAAGGCAAGAAAGATGATAGCTAAGGGCTATATTTATCATTTAGTCCGAGTTCATGATACAGAAGCAAAATCTCCAACATTTCAACCTGTTCCGGTAGTGAACGAGTTCCCGGATGTATTCCCAGATAAACTTCCAGGCCTTCCTCCAAAAAGAGAGATTGACTTCGCCATTGATGTGTTGCCGGATACCGAGCCTATTTCTATTCCTCCTTATCGAATGGCTCCGGCAGAATTGAAAGAGTTAAAGACTCAGTTGAAAGACTTGCTCGAAAAGGGGTTCATTAGACCCAGTTCATCACCGTGGGGAGCGCCAGTCTTATTTGTGAAAAAGAAAGATGGCTCCCTACGAATGTGTATCGATTATAGACAGCTAAACAAGGTGACGATAAAGAACAGGTATCCTCTCCCAAGAATTGATGATTTATTTGATCAGCTACAAGGTGCCAGATGGTTTTCCAAAATAGATTTAAGATCGGGTTATCATCAAGTGAGAGTTAGAGAAGAAGATATTCCTAAGACAGCATTCAGAACAAGATATGGCCATTATGAATTTCGAGTGATGTCGTTTGGGCTGACTAATGCTCCGGCATTATTTATGAATTTAATGAATAATGTATTCCGGCCTCTCTTAGATCTGTTCGTGATAGTATTCATTGATGATATTTTGGTGTATTCTCGCACAGAATCAAAACATGCAGATCATCTACGTATTGTTCTTGGAATTCTCCGTACTCGGGAGTTGTATGCAAAGTTTTCCAAGTGCGAGTTTTGGCTAAATTCTGTGACATTTCTGGGCCATGTTATTTCAGACGATGGCATTAGAGTCGACACTCAGAAAATTGAAGCTGTGAAGACTTGGCCAAGGCCTACGGCGCCTACAGAAGTTCGTAGTTTTCTGGGTTTAGCAGGTTATTATAGAAGATTCGTAGAGGGCTTTTCTTCTATTTCAGCCCCATTGACGAAGTTAACCCAGAAATTGACAAAATTTCAGTGGAATGGCGCTTGTGAGCATAGCTTCCAAGAATTGAAGAACAGGTTAACCTCAACTCCAGTTTTAACGCTCCCAGAAGGGCCGGATGGATATGTTGTGTATTGTGATGCTTCCGGTGTTGGGTTAGGATGTGTATTAATGCAGCATGGAAAAGTCATTGCTTATGCTTCGAGGCAGCTACGAAAGCATGAAAAGAATTACCCAACTCATGATCTTGAATTGGTTGCAGTTATTCATGCCTTAAAAATGTGGAGACATTACTTGTATGGCGTACATGTTGATATCTACACAGATCATAAGAGTCTCCAATATATTTTCAAACAGAAGGAGTTAAATCTGCGGCAGCGACGGTGGTTAGAGTTACTGAAGGATTATGATGTGAATATCTTATACCACCCCGGAAAGGCAAATGTAGTAGCAGATGCGCTTAGTCGCCGATCAATGGGTAGCTTATGTGAAGTACCCTCGGAGAAGAAAGAAATGATTCATGGACTCCATCAACTAGCTAACCTTGGAGTACGCATAATTGATTCAGGCGAGGCTAGAGTTAGTGTTAACGATCCCACAGTTTCGTCCTTGGATACAGAAATAAAAGAGTACCAATATGAGGATCCCAAATTGAAGTATTATAAAGGTGTGAAGTTTCCAAAAGAAAAGTCACTATTTGAAGTCTCAGTAGATGGGGTTCTCAGGTACCAGGAAAGGTTATGTGTTCCGGATATGGAGGAATTACGCCGCCGAATTCTAAAAAAAGCTCATTATTCTCGGTATTCTATCCATCCAGGAGCGACGAAAATGTATCATGATCTTAAATTGATGTATTGGTGGGATGGCATGAAAAGAGATATAGCAGAATTTGTAGCCAAATGTCCAAATTGCCAGCAAGTGAAGATAGAGCATCAAAAGCCAGGAGGCTTATTGCAAACCATGGAAATTCCTACATGGAAATGGGAAGTGATTAACATGGATTTTATTGTAGGATTTCCCCGCTCTCGAGGCAAGTATGATTCTATATGGGTGATTGTGGATAGATTGACAAAAGCAGCTCATTTTCTCCCAGTCAGAACCACCTACTCAGCTGAAGATTATGCAAGGTTATATCTTAAGGAAATTGTGAGACTTCACGGTATTCCAATATCTATCATCATAGACAGAGGAGCACAGTTCACAGCTAAATTCTGGAAATCCTTTCAAGAGGGTCTAGGTACTCAAGTAAGGCTCAGCACGGCATTTCATCCGAAAACTGACGGGCAAGCTGAGTGTACTATACAGACCTTGGAGGATATGCTAAGGGCATATGTTTTAGATTTTGGTGGTAGTTGGGATGACCACTTACCCCTAATCGAATTCACATACAACAATAGCTACCATTCCAGTATCCAAATGGCTCCGTATGAAGCTTTATATGGAAGGAAATGTAGATCTCCAATTGGATGGTTTGATGTCGGAGAAGTGCAATTAATAGGCCCCGAGCTGATTCAACGAGCGGTAGAAAAAATCAAGGTGATCCGAGATCGATTATTGACGGCGCAAAGTCGCCAAAAATCTTATGCGGACAACCGCTGGTGAGATTTAGAGTTTCAAGTTAATGATTGGGTGTTCTTGAAAGTATCACCGATGAAAGGGGTGATGAGATTTGGTAAGAAAGGAAAGTTAAGTCCTCGATACATTGGACCCTACAAAATCATCCGCAAAGTGGGTCAAGTGGCGTAAGAATTAGATTTGCCTTCAGAGCTTGAATTAGTTCATCCAGTATTCCATGTTTCAATGCTCCGCAAATGTGTTGGAGATCCCACAAGGATTGTGCTAGTAGATGATGTTCAGATCACAGAAAAGCTAGCCTATGAAGAAGTGCCTATAGCCATATTAGACAAGCAAGTACGAAGGCTTCGGAACAAGGAAATAGCTTCAGTTAAAGTCTTATGGCGAAATAACAATCGGGAAGAGATGACTTGGGAAGCGGAAGAGAAGATGAAGTCCACATATCCACATTTATTTCAGCCCCTGGAAGAGATCTGTGACGAGACGTCGAAATGATAAGGTATGTATGCTTTACTTTTACGTATATGGGTCGTGTGTGGCCAATCTATATTGCTATCATGTTGTGGCCCTGTGAGGCAATGATATTATGGGTTTTTGTGACAGGATGGTAACGCCATATTACAGGGGAAACTCTGGAGAAATTTTTCTAGAATCCCCGACGACTTAACATTCGAGGACGAATGTTCCAAAGGGGGGAAGAATGTTACACCTTGGAAAATTCCCCGTTAGCGTACAGTGAATAGACTCACGAAGGACATGATGTATATGAGGTTCGGACAAGTAAGAAATAGTAATTGATGGTCCTAATTAAGATTTCCAAAGACATTCGAGTTAAGGAAAGAAAGTTATTAAGAGAAGCGAGTCATATGTTAGGTATCGGATAAGAATTTCGAGCATCGAGTTAATGATGTCCTAATGACACATTGAGGAAGAGTTATAATGTCCCTTAGAATGGTAATGAAGTGTTGAACAAGTGTTAAGAAGGTTCCATAAGGATCGGAGATCAAACGAGTCGACGAAACGATTTCCGGAAAACTGGACCAACCTACGGCCAGACATACTGGCCGTATAAAAAGTATGGACCGTATCAACCGTAGATTCAGTCCAGTAGAGCATATTTCACTGGACCAGATCTACGGCCAGACATACAGACCGTATGTTGGTCCGTATATCTTGGTCGGGACTGAACTTGATTTTATATAAGGATCTCTCTCTCATTTCATTTTATTTCATCTCCCACCTCCACACTTCAAGAAACCTCTAGAGTGTTCCATACACTTCATCCATGAGAAATCAATAGAAATAAAGGATCAACAACAAGAAATCAAGTGAATTAAGTGAAGGAAACCCATTAAAAGTCATACAAATCAAGAAATCCCAAGAGAGATAAAATAGGGTTTTTGTGCAAAGAGTGTATCATCAATCAAGGTCTATTCCTCCTTCATCTAAGGTGAGTTTCATGACCTTTTCATGTTATTTGAAGTATTTATAAGTTGAAACACATGGATTGTGAAAGAGTACAGGAAATGGGTCACAAATATGAGGATAGTGTCATTATTGAATAGTAGTTGAGTTGAGTCATGGAAATGGTTATGTTGATGATATAAATACGTTATAAATGATGTTTAGAACATGAAATAAGTATTGGATACGAAAGAATGTGATAGTGAACTTTGGCCATAATTATGAAGAATTGAAGTAAAGTTATGAAATGCGAATCATGTGAATGGATGACGATTGTTGATAGTGATATTGTGATGGTTGTTATGAATGTTGGGATTTGATATGGAATATGGCGGAAAGTAGTATAAACAAAGGAAATGCTGCCCAAATTTCTATAGCTTTAGTAAGTGTGTTTTCACGACGATATAGCTAATGTCGATACGAATTCTCTTGAAGGTATAAACAAGTGCATTAAAGGAGAACGAGCAAGTGATAGAATAGTTAAGCGACAAAGGTATGTGAGGCTAATCCTTTTCTTCTAAGGCATGAGTCCTATGGCATGAATTTCCCCTTTATTACGAAAGTTCTATCTTTAGGAAGGCTATGAGCCATTGTTCACGAATAGCCATACGAGACAAGAGAAATGCTACGATTACGACAATGATAATGATAAGCTATAGTCTATGATATGATGCTTCTAAAAAGCTAATGACGCTATGTATAATCTATTGATGGTGATCATTGTACACACTCACCTTATGCCTGTTCCTTCAAGGTGAGGCAGTCTACTTATGAATGTTCCATAATGAAGTCGGGGGTCCACGACCTTACGTCACCCCGACACAACTATACTTGCCCTCAAGTTCTAATGCATGAATTGATGATATATGTATAATGATAATAACTCATGATGAAGCCATGGTATGAATATGAAATGAATGATAGTGATGACCTTATGATGATGTATAATGTACGATGATAAATGCATGCTATGTATGATGATATGATTCCACCGCGCCTAACTGGGCCGGGCATGTCACCGCTAAGGCAGGCTGCGTACTACTCCACCATGCCTAGATGGCCAGGCATGTCACCACTAAGGCGGGCTGCTATGATTTCACCGAGCCTAGAGGGCCGGGCATGACACCACTAGTGGGCGGCATATGACGGTTACCCGGACGCGGGTTAACGACATGATGATATATGATTGATGTGACGATGCATGCATGGCATGATGATGTATATGTGATATGATAAGGCATACGCTATGATAATTTACATGATGTGCTTATGTATGATGAATGTATATGAAATGTATCTATAATTACAAGAGTACGCAGGTTGTATCTCCATCTCATGACTTATGATATTCTTATTATGCTTATTTCATTCCTACCTGACATACTCAGTGATACAAACCGAGCTTCATCAAGAATATCCATTTCAAGCCGAGCTAGGGATCACGTCTTTGGAGACTTACTAGGTGCTTGGATTGAAGGCATGAAGCTCAAGAATATGCTAAAATGGAAGTATAGGCCTCATTTGGATGAAGTAGGGAGAAGAAGGCCTTTCTCATCTTTTGAGAAGACTACTAACCAAACAAGGCCCTTACTTCATTAAGGGTATTATTGTAATAGCCATAGTAGTCTTCCTTTTCCATCTAATATAAATACTATCTTAGTTTATTTCATTTGGTAGACTTTTATGATATGAAATATTGAACTTGTGAAATTGTAAGACTCCATTGGGAGCATGAGAGATGAGAGCTTGTTGATGCTTTTGGTTGAATTCTTTGTTGAGAAGGTTGGTTGCTTGGGACTTTGTTTCCCTTGAGGTCACCTTAAGAATTTGGTGTTTCTTTTGATGATAATTTAGAGGTCTTAGTTTTAATATAACTTTGGTTGCTAAATTGAATCTTAATTTGTGTCAAATTATCTATCTTTTCTTTTCCTTTTGTTTATCTTCTTAATTTCCCGTTTCCGCGTATCCGTTCTTGTATCAATTGGTATCAGAGCTTGGATTAGATTTGTTCTATCAAATCTAGCCTAGGGTTTGTTACTATATATATATAAAAAAAAAAAAAAATTGGAAATTTTCCACCAAAAACCCCAAAAATTTTGTGTTTGTTTTGTTATTTTGTTATTAGATTCTTATAGGTACGTTAAGGTTTCAAATCTTCAAATTTCGTGTCATTCGGGTCAATATTGAAGAATCTACCATTGTTGGGTTGAAGCTTTAGAAAAAGTTGAAGAACAACTTGGTGGGTTTTGATTTGTGACGAAAATTGGGAGTTGATAACCATTGGGCTTTGTTCTACTAGGTTAAGGGAGCCTAAATCCGAAATTTGGGGGTAAAATGAGTTGATTTGAAGGTAGTTAGAAATTTGAATGTTCATGTGTTCTTAAGCTATCTTCATAGATTCAAGTGGAGAAGAAGACTCAAAAGGAAAGTTAGATCCAAAAGTTTATACCCAAGTTTTGAAAAAGTGTTTTTCTACCCCAAAAGGGTAAATACTAGGTTGAGTGGGCCCAAGAACATCATTGGATCCAAGAAATTTGGTCCAAAATTTGAGAAATTCGAGTTCAACACGAAAATCGCTGAAGGCGGAACATTGCAAATTACGGACCGTAAATCACTTTACGGACCGTAATCCGTGATCGTAAACTTGGATCTTGAAATAGTAGCTCACTGGAATTTGGCATCCTTGTTAAATACGGACCGTAAACCCAAAATACGGACCGTAAACCACAATACGGACCGTAAATCACAATCGGACCGTATTCCCCGGTTGTATAAAAGGAACAAGGATTGGAGCATTACGCCTAGAAAAGACATCGTTAAATACGGACCGTAAACCACAATACGGCCGTATCTTGGTCGTAAAAGGCAAGGAACGTGCTTTTTTGGGCATCACTAAATACGGACACAAAATACGGACCGTAAACCACAATACGGACCGTATTCCGTCAAGCTCAAACCGTATACTCCAGGTACCTTTTTCAATTCCAAATTTCAATTCAACCCACTTTCATTTCTCAAAAAAATTCTTGATCCTTAGTTGATAGTCTTGTGTCCCTAATCCTTTGGTAGGGAACAAAAAAAAAAAAAAAAAAAAAGTGTAGAAATTTTAAAATTTTCATTATTTCAAATTGATACCTTGGATCATTTGGGACTTCAAGACCACGTTTTCAAATTATCACCTACCCGGGCCCGAAATTCGATTTATTTTCCAATTTTTAGCATTCCATTTTCTTGTGTCTCTCAACTAGTAGCCATTTAGTAGTTGTTCCTACTTGTGTTTGCTAGTTCTTGTGTCCGCATTTCTTTCGTGCCAATTCTTTTCGTTCTTTTCTCGTTTTTACAACTTCATCGTTAATTTCTTGATTCAAGTGCGTTTGTTTTAAATTGAGTCGTCCTTTCTTTCTTCGAGTCGATAAGAATCCACTCTTGACCTCGATAGTGAACGGGACCTTGTGACCCAACCGGATTAACAAGCATACAACCATTAGCCGAAGCAATTTGTGAGGCATTCAAAAGGTGCGCATACTTGAGCGTTTGGTGAGTTATTTTTAACTAACGTAACGTGTTTTCTTGCTTTGTTGAGTTTCTTAAATAGGTAGTAATGGCTAATCAAGGAGGAGAAACGCAAGTTCCCATCGGGGAACCTACACTTGTTGATTTGATGAGGTTGTTGCATGATATGAACAACAAGGTAGGGAGATTGAATAGTCAAATGGATCACCTAGAGAGTAGGATAGAAATCACAGAATGTAAGGAGAAACGACGAAGAGAGCTTGATTGGTTCAAAACTCATAGAGTTACCTATGAAAGAGAGGGGCACAAGTATGTAGTGGACAAATGTGGGAGTCTTCTCTTTCCACAACCTATTCCACAAGAGACAATGAATGCAAGGTTGCAAAAATCTCCACCCATGGAAACCTTGTCAACTAAAGAAGATTCTTCTTGTGAACTTCAAGGTACGATAGCTAAACTCAACACTTCCAACTCTTTGAATGTACAAGTTTGCGATGTGAGTGTGAGTAGTAGCTTGTCGTTGTGTGACTTTAATGATTCTTTACCATGTGATGATAATGTCATTGTTGAAAGTGTCCCTACACTAGTTGATCTTTTAGATGACCGAATTGATTCTTCTTGCAAGATTGATTTGTGTCCACCTAGTGTTGACACTTGTGCTTTGAATGAAAATACATTATCATGTGATCAACTTGAGTGTAATGTTAGTCCACTAGTCGAAGAATTTTGTGATGTGATTAGTGATGACGTGGTTCTAGTTGATCATTTGAATGAGTTTGACACCCCACCCTTGTTTGATAAATGTGGAAATGAGTCTCTTGGCTTTATCTTTATGTCGAGTGATGAGACTCCCGTTTGTGATGGTGATGTGTATCATGTGAATAGTCATGTAAATGAAGGTACTTTGAAAAATGACATTTGTCTTTTTGAGAATGAAATTACATGCTTCGGCTTACCATTGTTCATTGATTATTCTCTCTTTAAAGATAATGTCTTATTTGATGATAACATGACTAATAAGAGTGAAGTGCCTAGTGGAATGTATTGTAATGTTGAAAATGTAGCCACTTTTGGGGACTACATGGTATTTGAAAATCCACTATGGAATGGTGACACTCTTCCCTGTGATGGAAAACTTCCCTTGGGAAATGATAATACACTTGTGGGGAAGAAGTGTTTTGAAAAGAGAGGTGATACTTGCTTGCAAATTGTTAACTCTTCCTTGTGTGTTCCGAGTCTTAGTAGTATGATTGCTCATGTACTTGAATTTAATAGTGAAGCTACATGTGAGGACACCATAGATGAAGCTGTTTTGTGTGAAACCTTTCTTTACTATCTATTCGCATATGATGACATTCATGCTTATGTTAGGGCATCTTATGTTGGGAGGGGTCTAATGGGGTAGATAGTCATTCTCTTGGCCACGATGTGTGGATATTCTTACCGTTTGACCCGGTGATATTTCAAATTTGTGTGTCATGTCTAGTAGAATCAATGTGGTATTGCCTTTTCGGTATTTTGAAACCATTGGTTCCTCTATGATATATTCATTTCATGTTCTTTGTGATAACCAAGTTCTTAGTGCTCTATATGAGAGCTTATTCTTCTTAATCATGGTTGATACTTGGTTATATCACAAGTGTGTGCATATTTGGCATGTTCGTAGAGTAGGATACTCTAACACTAACCCTCATCCTTTGAGGACCTTGTTGTTGCTTGTCTTCCCTATAGTTTTGCAAGGTTTAGATTCGAGGACGAATCCTTTTCAAGAAGGGGAGAATGATACAAGCCGAGCTGCATCAAGAATATCCATTTCAAGCCGAGCTAGGGATCACGTCTTTGGAGACTTACTAGGTGCTTGGATTGAAGGCATGAACATGGAAAACTATTAACATTTGAAACATTTTTTTTTTATAAACATAAGCCCTTTGGCTATCAAAATAATATATATATATATATATATACATGAAAGACTATGGGACCATACTACCCACACCGCGTATCTACGAGCCTCTTTTCGCGTATCGGAGTACTAGACACCACGGACGGGACAGACCCCGCCATGCCCAAAATATATATATTACAAAATTTTTACTTTTATAAACATAAGCTCAAAAATAGCATATATACTCCGGGAATAAGGGAGGGCTCCGGTATATCCGGGACCCCCGATATATATATATACCTATGGATCCGCAACGTCTCCCCGTCTACCGCAACACCTGTGGGCATGAACACAGCGTCCAAAGAAAAGGACGTCAGTACGAATATTGTACTGAGTATGTAAGGCATAAACAATAATAAGTCATCAATGAAATAAGGGAGACATCAAATGAGGAGCAACCTGTACTGACTGTATCATAAAAGAAATAGTGCATGCCGGCTTACTCTCATAAACATCATCATGTCATGTATGCATAAGTGTATAAGCCGCCCGACCATATAGGTGCGGTGTGATAATCAATAATATTAGCCCGCGTCCAGGCCTCCCGCGTCCAGGGTACCATCTCATGCCGTCCACTAGTGGCGCTGCCCATGCCATTTGGCCATGGTGTATAGCTGCCCGGCCGTATAGGCGCGGTGTGATATCATCATATGCTCATTACAACATGCTCATTATAATATATAATATACTCATGATAGAATACTTATAGAAATACATGCATAGAGACTCATAGATAATTATACTTTATCGGGGTGACGTAAGGTCGTGGGCACCCGATTGCATTATGGAGCATTTATGGGCATTACCCTCACCTTGAAGGAACAAACATAAGGTGAGTGTATATACTAATCAACATCAATAGATTATAATTTGTGCCATTGGCTTTATAGGAACATAATATCAAGGCTTTATCATGATTTAGCATCATTACAAATACATACACTAGGACTTGGAGGCGACTATAGCTACGTCGGGGTGACATAAGGTCGTGGGACCCCGACTACCGTATGGAGAAATCAAATCATCGCATCTCACCTTGAGGGGACTAACATTTTGAGGTGAGTGTATATAAAAGAAACACCAATGGAACCATACTTAGAATTATTGACTTCGTGGGCATCATTTCTCACTTTAGGACTCTTTAGAGTTAGCTCATCATCATCGATTATCATACTTGTGCCTTGTCTCTCTTCTTTATCTTACACATCTGTAGCTCCTTATATTCATAGACTCATCGTTATTACTATCGTACTCATAATATATCTCTTATCTTTCTCTCGTAGGACTATTCATGAACGTAGGCTCTTAGTTCTTCGGAATTTAGGAGATTCATGGAGAAGGAGGAAAATCATGCCTTGCAAGGAAAGAGACGAACATCATAAAATAGGTCTAGCAACAATAAGTAATAGTAAAGGATCGTATGAAGGTCATTAACTCGTAGGAATCTTGTGCCATAAGTCTCAGGATCTCTAGACTTGGGCTCATCATCATATTCACAACATACCTTTTTAACTTTATCTCACGAGAGCTCTTTATAACGTAGACTCATCATTCCGATACATTCATATGTAGAGAGGTCATAGAAGATAGGAGGATTCATACCATAGAGTCATGCCTTAGAAAGAAAGGTTGAGCCTTACATACCTTTGTCGTTTAACTACTCGATTGCTTGCTCGTCCTCTTTTTATGCACTCGTTAGTACCTTCAATGTGATTCGTATCATCATTAGTTAGACAATCATGAGAGCGTGCTTACTAAGGCTATAGAAAATTGGGCAGCATTTCCTTTGTTTATACTACTTTCCGCCATATTCCATATCAACTCCCAACATTCATAACAACAATTACAATATCATAAACAATAGGCATCATCCAATTACATTGCCCACAATTCATGTTTTCACTACAATTCTCCATAATTATGACAAAAGTCCATCATCGCATTCTTTCACATACAATACTCATTTCATGTTCTAGACGTCATTTATAGCGCATTTGTAACATCAACACAACCATTTTCATGATTCATTCCAACTACTATTTCAAAGTGACATTATTCATCCATTTGATGACCCATTTGCTATACACTTCTACAATCCATGTGTTTCAACTTATAAATACTTCAAATAACATGAATAGGTCATGAAACTCACCTTAGATGATGAAGGAATAGGCCTTGGTTGCTAATACACTCTTTGCACAAAAACCCTATTTCATCTCTCTTGGGTTTTCTTGATTTGTATGACTTTTGATGGGTTTCTTTCACTTGATTCTCTTGATTTCTTGTTGTTGATCTTTGATTTCTATGGTTTTCTCATGGATGAAATGTTTGGAGTGTTCTAGAGCTTTCTTGAAGTGTGGAGGTGGGAGATGAAATGAAATGAAATGGAAAAGAGGTCCCTTATATAAAATGAGTTCAGCCCCGACCAAGTTATACGGACCAACATACGGTCCGTATGTTTTATACGGTCCGTATGTCTGGCCGTAGATCTGGTCCAGTGAAGTATGCTCTCTTTGGACTGAATCTACGGTTGGACATACGGTCCATACATTTTATACGGCCAGTATGTCTGGCCGTAGGTTGTCCAGTTTTTCCGAGAGTTGTTTCGTCGACTCGTTTGATCTCCGATCCTTATGGAACCTTCTTAACACTTGTTCATCACTTCAATACCATTCTAAGGGACGTTATAACTCTTCCTTAGGGCATCATTCATACACCATTAGTTAAACACTCGAAATTCTTATTCGTTACTCGACATATGACTCGCTTCTCTTAACAACTTTCTTTCCTTAACTCGAATGTCTTTGGAAATCTTAATTAGGACCATCAATTACTATCTCTTACTTGTCCAAACCTCGTTTACGTCATGTCCCTCGTTAGTCTATTCGCTGTATGCTAAGGGGAAATTTTCGAGGTGTAACATTCTTCCCCCCTTTTGGAACATTCGTCCTCGAATGTTAAGTCGTTAGGAATTCTAGAAAAATTTCGCCAGAGTTTCCCCTGTAATATGGCACTACCATCCTATCACAACAACCCACAATATCATTGCCTCACAGGGCCACAACACAATAATAACATAAACTGGCCACACACGACCCATGTGCATAAAAGGAAAGCATACATACCTTATCATCTTGAGGTTTCATCGTATATCCCTTCTGGGGGCTGGAATAAATGCGGATATGTAGATTTCATAGTTTCTTCCGCTTCCCATGTCGTCTCTTCTCGGTTATTATTTCTTCACAAATTCTTGACTGAGGCCACTTCTTTGTTTCTGAGCCTCCGTACTTGCCGATCTAATATGGCAATGGGTCTTTCATCATAAGCTAACTTTTCTGTCACTTGAACATCACTTACGGGGACGATCCTAGTAGAATCTCCAACACATTTACGAAGCATCGAGGCACGAAAAATGGGATGAACTGACTCCAAATCGGGAGATAAATCTAATTCGTAAGCCGTTTGGCCTGCTTTGCGCACAATTTCATAAGGTCCACTATACCGGGGACCTATCTTCCCCTCCTTGCTAGATCTCATAATGCTCTTCGTTGACAACACTTCTAAGGATACCCCATCTTTCATTTGAAGTTCTAAGTCTCGTCGACCCTCCTTCTTACTCAATAATGGTATCAAGTCTTACATGGTTTGCAACCCTATCTCACTTGGTTTCACTTGGTTTCATTGGCAAGGTATCAATACTAGCAGTTACATAATCGTTCTTGAGCGATTTGTGTGCATACCCCCATACATATACATGTATCCATATCCATATACATATTCGTGTTCGTAGCCGTATTTTCACCCATACTTGCATTCACCTACATATTCATTTTCATAGTATTTCTATATCCGTAACATTTTGTACTCGCATTCGTATCATATACATCTCACATATATTACATATCCATAGTATTTACATAACGTACCCAACCACGAAGGTTCATCGTTCAATCTCTACACTTAGGTTCTCTTTACTCGTTTCCCCCCTTTAAGGGTTTTGCCTGTACCATTCTCCGATCCGTTCTTTTACTTCACCTTCATATTATATATATATATATATATATATATATATATATATATATATATATATATATATATATATATATATATATATATATCCCTTGCTATATTACATCTTATCCATGATTTATAACTTCGATGATTTACGTGTAGGATCTTAACATGCTCTTCTTATAATTTCGTAATCAATGATACAGCAGGCATAGCAACCCGAGCAAGGGCGTATTTCACTTAGCTCGTTTGATAGTTATGAGTCTATGTCTAGATTCGCTCCAATTAACAACCTTCGTCCCGTGGGAATGTCCATAATGGTAGTATGCCTCTGTCACTTACCTTTCTTCCATACGCCAAATTTATTCATAACATCGTCCTTCCCTCTTTCTGCCATTTCACGTTATTCCTCTCTTTCCTATAATCTGTTAATAGTAATCGCAAATGCATTTTCCCTAAAACCCGCCATTTCGTTTTTCTTTGTTTTCAAGGGTCCAAACCTCCTATACCACTAACACCACTTCTTGCCTCATACTCCGTTACTTTTGTGTCGCATTCAACATTGATTCCGAAACCCATCATAATGATGTCGTATTTGTTATTTCTAGCAGCCTTACTTTATCGCTCTGTCATTGTACGGTAAACTCGTAATTCATGGCCACATCTTTCTCTCCAACTCATTCTCGTATACACTTTACTCGTTCTGTCTTAATGGAAAATATTCGTAGGCGATACGTTTTCCCTTCCCTCATAGTTCGACTATTTCTTAAGCGCACGTACTTCGCATATCTCCTCTTCTTCTATATCCATACTCATTCCTCTACATTCTTTCTTCCTCAACTTTATCTTATTACTTCCCTTTTCATAATCGATCCTTATCCCTCGCACATGGGATCATTTCCTTAACTCAATACCACCTTGTCCTTTAGAATACATCACCTTTATACACTCCGTTCTCGATCGCTCGTTTGCTGGCCTTCTCTCCTCTTCACGATAATTGTATCTATGGTTCCCGCCATTTCTTTTGAATTCCAAGGAAAAATTTTGGCAGGGTTTCTCTTGTAAACATAACAATCCTAAACCTACTCATAGTCCAATAAAAATACGTCCCATGCCTTAATAGGACATATATCGGGACACACACAATATGCCACTCAACAACATAAGATCACTCACCATTAAAGGATATAAATAACAGAGCTTGTCTCATAAGTTGTGCCCGCACACTCGGTCTAGGATTTCACTTTATCTATTCATACACATATTATTACATGACACACACCTCCGATCAACTTTACTTGTAGATCACGATTCTAGCTATCACCAGGTCGCTAGCAATTATTGTCATCTCAAATTGTTGGGTTGGCTCAAATTTCTCACCTTAGCACAATCATCACACCAGGAGTAATATATGACAGCGTAGGACCCGAATCAATCAGTACATATATATACCATAAGAGATTAATGAAAATATACCTGGGTCCATATCGGAGGGATACTCAAGATCCTGCCGCCCAGCTAACGCATAAGTATGACGCTGGGATCCACTCGAACTAAGGGCTCTCCTCCTGCCCCTACCCTGACCTGCTGGTGTCTGAGAGTCTTGCCCCGGAGGGCGCATGGATGACGAAGAACCGGCTGCGGATCCCGTGGGCTGAACCGCACGCCTACCGCCTCGAAATCGGCACTCTCTCATAACATGGCCTGGCTTGCCACAGACATAACAAACATCCGAACCCAAGCGGCACGGTCCCCAATGTAACCTCCTACATTGACTACATCGCGGTACGGGCGATCTCATTCGGCCTGAAACACCCCTAACCCGAGAATTGGGAACTCTGAGACTCTGGGACGGCCTAGAATATCCATCACCTCTGGGTCCAGAAAACTGTGGAGGAGCGCTAGTCGGTGAGCGAACCGAGTGCCTGGAGAATTGCTGTCTCGGAGCACCCCTAAACTCATGATCAAGCTCACGACCCCTGTTACCGTGGCCCACATCCTGCCGCTGAGCTTGAGCGGCTACTAACTGAGTCAATAGAAGGATGGCCTGTCTCATCTCTTGGCCCGAAGCATCTGGAGGAGGGACTGGAGGTGCGGGAGCTAAAATTGGGGCTTCCCTCTGATCCTCTAAAGTGGTCAGGGTACGCGGAATCTGAGATAGGGCCTTGTCTTGGGGTTCACTCTCCCCCACATCCATAGATGGCCCCCGTTCCGGCCCTTCTGCAATCACTGCCTTGCCCTTCTGGGCTGTAGTAGCTTTTCCTTTCATCGACTTTACTGAAATCATAAACGCACCATTAGGGAGGGAAAAATCTTATAACTTGGCTCTATCGCACGATCTCATAAGAAGAAAGATGGTCATTTTTCCAAAATGCCTTGTAGCCTCTTGTTTATTAGCGTGGCGCGCAACACACCATAAACAAGACTCTACTAGACACGGCTCGTAGACACTTCCTAGGACTGAACCGCTCTGATACCACTTTTGTCACGACCCGAACTACGGGCCATGACGGGTATCCAGGGCTAACCACCGAACACCGCTCATGCTGCTACTTATCTGATCCCATTCATTCTATATGCTCATAATCATGGAAAACTATTAACATTTGAAACATTTTTTTTTGTAAACATAAGCCCTTCGGCTATCAAAATAATATATATATATATATATATACAAGAAGACTATGGGACCATACAACCCACACTGCGTATCTACGAGCCTCTACTGGAGTACTAGACATAAGGACGGGACAGGACCCCGTCGTGCCCAAAATATATATACACAAAAGACTGCCTCAAAATAGCACCTCCGGAATAAGGGAGGGCTCCGGTATATCTGCTGATAGCTCCTATGGATCTGCAACGTCTCCCTGTCTACCTGTGGGCATGAACACAGCGTCCAAAGAAAAGGACGTCAGTACGAATATTGTACTGAGTATGTAAGGCATAAACAATAATAAGTCATCAATGAAATAAGGGAGACATCAAATGAGGAGCAACCCCGTACTTGACCGTATCATAAAAGAAATAGTGCATGCTAGGCTTACTCTCATAAACATCATCATGTCATGTATGCATAAGTGTATAAGGTGGTATAAGTAGCCCGACCATGTAGGTGCGGTGTGATAATCAATAATATTAGCCCGCGTCCAGGCCTCCCGCGTCCCGGGTACCATCTCATGCCGTCCACTAGTGGCGCTGCCCATGCCATTTGGCCATGGTGTATAACTGCCCGGCCGTATAGGCGCGGTGTGATATCATCATATGCTCATTACAACATGCTCATTATAATATACTCATGATAGAATACTTATAGAAATACATGCATAGAGACTCATAGATAATTATACTTTATCGGGGTGACGTAAGGTCGTGGGCACCCGATTGCATTATGGAGCATTTATGGGCATTCTGCCTCACCTTGAAGGAACAAACATAAGGTGAGTGTATATACTAATCAACATCAATAGATTATAATTTGTGCCATTGGCTTTATAGGAACATAATATCAAGGCTTTATCATGATTTAGCATCATTACAAATACATACATTAGGACTTGGAGGCGACTATAGCTACGTCGGGGTGACATAAGGTCGTGGGACCCCGACTACCGTATGGAGTAATCAAATCATCGCATCTCACCTTGAGGGGACTAACATTTTGAGGTGAGTGTATATAAGAAGAAACACCAATGGAACCATACTTAGAATTATTGACTTCGTGGGCATCATTTCTCACTTTAGGACTCTTTAGAGTTAGCTCATCATCATCGATTATCATACTTGTGCCTTGTCTCTCTTCTTTATCTTACACATCTGTAGCTCCTTATATTCATAGACTCATCGTTATTACTATCACACTCATAATATATCTCTTATCTTTCTCTCGTAGGACTATTCATGAACGTAGGCTCTTAGTTCTTCGGAATTTAGGAGATTCATGGAGAAGGAGGAAAATCATGCCTTGAAAGGAAAGAAACGAACATCATAAACTAGGTCTAGCAACAATAAGTAATAGTAAAGGATCGTATGAAGGTCATTAACTCGTAGGAATCTTGTGCCATAAGTCTCAGGATCTCTAGACTTGGGCTCATCATCATATTCACAACATACCTTTTTAACTTTATCTCACGAGAGCTCTTTATAACGTAGACTCATCATTCCGATACATTCATATGTAGAGAGGTCATAGAAGATAGGAGGATTCATACCATAGAGTCATGCCTTAGAAAGAAAGGTTGAGCCTTACATACCTTTGTCGTTTAACTACTCGATTGCTTGCTCGTCCTCTTTTTATGCACTCGTTAGTACCTTCAATGTGATTCGTATCATCATTAGTTAGACAATCATGAGAGCGTGCTTACTAAGGCTATAGAAAATTGGGCAGCATTTCCTTTGTTTATACTACTTTCCGCCATATTCCATATCAACTCCCAACATTCATAACAACAATTACAATATCATAAACAATAGGCATCATCCAATTACATTGCCCACAATTCATGTTTTCACTACAATTCTCCATAATTATGACAACAGTCCATCATCGCATTCTTTCACATACAATACTCATTTCATGTTCTAGACGTTATTTATAGCGCATTTGTAACATCAACACAACCATTTTCATGATTCATTCCAACTACTATTTCAAAGTGACATTATTCATCCATTTGATGACCCATTTGCTATACACTTCTACAATCCATGTGTTTCAACTTATAAATACTTCAAATAACATGAATAGGTCATGAAACTCACCTTAGATGATGAAGGAATAGGCCTTGGTTGCTAATACACTCTTTGCACAAAAACCCTATTTCATCTCTCTTGGGTTTTCTTGATTGTATGACTTTTGATGGGTTTCTTTCACTTGATTCTCTTGATTTCTTGTTGTTGATCTTTGATTTCTATGGTTTTCTCATGGATGAAATGTTTGGAGTGTTCTAGAGCTTTCTTGAAGTGTGGAGGTGGGAGATGAAATGAAATGAAATGAAAAAGAGGTCCCTTATATAAAATGAGTTCAGCCCCGACCAAGTTATACGGACCAACATACGGTCCGTATGTTTTATACGGTCCGTATGTCTGGCCGTAGATCTGGTCCAGTGAAGTATGCTCTACTGGACTGAATCTACGGTTGGACATACGGTCCATACATTTTATACGGCCAATATGTCTGGCCGTAGGTTGTCCAGTTTTTCCGAGAGTTGTTTCGTCGACTCGTTTGATCTCCGATCCTTATGGAACCTTCTTAACACTTGATCATCACTTCAATACCATTCTAAGGGACGTTATAACTCTTCCTTAGGGCATCATTCATACACCATTAGTTAAACACTCGAAATTCTTATTCGTTACTCGACATATGACTCGCTTCTCTTAACAACTTTCTTTCCTTAACTCGAATGTCTTTGGAAATCTTAACATCAATTACTATCTCTTCTTGTGTTGTAGGTACGCCTTAGATTCGAGGATGAATCTTCTCCAAGAAGGGGAGGATGATACGAACCCAACGCTGCCTTTCACAAGAAGTCAAGCAAGAGAACTTCAAGAGTTGCAAGCCTTGTTCATGAAAAAGGATGCCTTGGAGGAGATTGGAGAGAAGACTTCACGGATTTACAACGTTTGGGAGTTGGCATTGGAAGAGTTGCAAAGTGGCTAGAAGCGCAAAATGGATAGAAGCGCAAAATGGATAAAAGTGCAACTATGGGGTTAAGATTGCAATTGGAGGTCATACTTGCAAATTATGGGGTTAGAATGGCAATTGGAGGTCATAATTGCAAGTTATGAGGCTTTGGATGCAATTGAAGACCTATGTGGGTATTTTTGCAAAAGAGCCACTTTAGAGCCTTTTGGTGTAATAGGCATTAGTATAAATAGGCCTTTTCATCCATTTGGAAGACTTAGCTTGGATATTGTGTGAATTTATATTTTGAGAGATTTAGTTAATAGATAGTTTGTTTGGTTGATTATTGACTAAGTGTAATTTCTTAGTTGTGCATTGAATTGCAAGTTCCATTGAATTCATATTAGGTTGCTCATTTGTGGAATCATTTGAGTCCTTTCTTTGAATTCAAATTACTTAGGTTCTTAGGGTTGAATCAAATTGGGAGGGATTGGGTTTGATATACCTAATTTTGCCCATAGATTTACTATCCTTTGGGTCTAGTATCTATCCTTCTATCTCTTCTTTTCCAATTTTTCCAAGTTCCTTTTATTTTCTTTTGTTGTTTTTGAATTCTTAGAGTTTCCTTAGGTTGAATCTTATCAACCCGCTCCTAAGATCTATCTTAGAGAATATGCATGAACCATTCAACTCATCAAGCATGTCATCAAGACGAGGTATGGGATGGCGATACTTTACCGTTATCTTGTTGATGGCACGACAATCAACACACATGCGCCATGATCCATCTTTCTTTGGCACCAAAATCACGGGCACGTCACATGGGCTCATACTTTCTCGCACAACTCCCTTTTCAAGGAGTTCATCTACTTGCCTTTAAAGCTCCTTAGTGTCATCCGGGTTGGCTCTATAAGCCGGTTTGTTTGGTAATTGAGACCCCGGGACAAAATCAATTTGGTGTTCAATTCCCCTCAAGGGTGGTAACCCCTTTAGGAGTTCCGTTGGAAACACATCATCAAATTCCTGCAAAAGAGAAGAAATAGAACTAGGAAAAGAAGGGATTAGTTCATTAGTGTGCATAGTCCCTATGCATGAGGAGAATCACCGGTTGACGCCCCCCCTCCCCCCCCCCAATTGCTCCCTAATTTCCCACACACGCCAAAAAAGAGACACCTTGGTTTTTCCTCGAAGCTCTCCTTTCTTTCCACTCACCTCTTGAGAACTACTCTCCTCTACTCCCTCTTCCCCCACATCCTTCTTTTGCAATGCACTATGACCCTTCTCCTTCAACTCCCTCATTTTGTTATAGATCTCACCCACTTGGGAGCGGGTCATGGGATTCAAGACATGTTTGACACCATTGTGGACAAGGGTGTATTGGTTAGTTCTCCCATTATGGTTGACGGACCTATCATATTGTCATGGTCGGCCAAGTAGAAGATGACACGCTTGCATGGGAACAACATCACATAACACCTCATCGTGACACTTTCCAACCGTGAATTTGATGATAGCTTGCCGAGTCACCTTCAATTCACCACATTCATTGAGACATTGAAGTTTGTAAGGGTTTTCATGGCGGGTGGTGGGAAGTTTCAAGAAATCAACAAGGGTGGTACTAGCAACATTGGCACAACTCCCACTATCAATGATCATGATGCTAGTGTTTTGGTTAATGATGCACTTGGAATGGAAGAGATTTTTTCGTTGACTTGGGTCATCCATTGCTTTGCTTATCATGGTTCTTCGCACCACATAGAGAGGTACAATAGGCTCGTCATCACCTTCAACACCATCCCCTTCACTATTATGTTGGTCATTCTCATGATCGCCCTCATCATCTCCTTCCTCACATTCTTCCTCATCAGCTATATGTGTCTCTCAAAATAAACGCTCTATGATTAGGGCATTCGCTTGCTCTATGACCGAAGCCATGACATTTAAAGCATTGAATAGGAGTTTTCGTACCTCCTTCTTTTGGAGCAAACTTCAGAGGTTGTTAGTCAACTTGCTTCTCAACTTGAGTATTCTTCACAAAGGGTTTCTTCGCTTCTTGTATGGGACCCTTATTCCTTTGCCAATTGGAGGAGGAGGTTCCTCGTTCTTTGTTATTGTTCCATGAACTCACATAGCCCCTTGACTTATTGATTTTGTCTTCCTTGAGACCCTCCTCTATTTCAATAGCCGCTTGAAAAGTCTCTTCAATGCTTCCATAGTTGTGGAGTCTCATTTGTGAGACAATCTCACCATTTAACCCGGCTCGGAACCGAGTCATAGCATTTAACTCATCCTCGTCAAAGTCGATTCTCATCTTGACAATTTGGAACTCATCATAGTATTCTTCCACACTCTTTTTGTTTTGCCTTAATGTATACACCTTCTTGAGTTCTTGTTTGTAGCGTTCGGTGACATACTTACGCCGCATGGCATCCTTCAATTCATCCCAAGTAGGTGTGGGAGGAAGCCCAATAATTCTTCTTGCCTTCACTTGAGTTTCCCACCATGTGGAGGCATATCCTTGAATTGACCAATGGCGTAAGACGCCTTTTTCACCTCGGACATGTCATTCGTCAAGAAGATTCTATCACAATGCATCACCCAATCAAGGAATGTATCGGGATCACTACTTCCTTTGAAGGTTGGGAGAGTAACCTTGATGGAATTGAGACTCGTGTCTCGCCCTCCTTCATAACCGTGATTCCCATTGAAATCTCCATCGTCATCATAACCTTGATGGTCACGACCTTGGTACCCTTCACGAGCTTGGTACCCTCTTTGCCAACCCATGTGAGGGTTAGGACCATGCCTTCCAGCCCTCCCTCGATAACCTCCTTGTGCTTGCCCTCGTTGCCTCCAACCTTGGTCACCATATCGTTCGTGCTCGAGTATAGCTTCTTCTATCTCATCATCATTTGGTTGTTGGATGTTTGGATGGTGTTGGGGTGGCATAGGTGCATTTAGGTGTGGATCATTTGGGGGTGGATCATTTGGATGTGGGTCATTTGGAGTTTGATTTTATGGGGGTGGATTGTTCCGTTGGCCTATGGGAATGTTGTTTGGTGGGGTGAGAGTTGTGTTTTGGGGGGTGTTTTGGGGAGTGGGGTTATATAGATGATGGAAGGTGCCGGGTGACAATGTAAGTGAAGTGCTTCGAGTAGCTCCACTTGTGCCTCCTTGGTATTGCACTCGGGGCGAATACGAGACCTCCCTACTACCTCCTTCAATTGCTTCCACCCTACTTCCCAAGTTTTCCATTCGACCATCCATGTTTTCCATTCGACCACCCATACTACTAACCTTATTGTTCAAGGCTTGCAAGGCCCTCATTACATCAACTAGTGTGAGTTCCCCGGTGGGAACTTGTGTTTCATCCTCCGTAGCCATGGTACCTATTAAGACACTCAACAAAACAAGCAAACAGGTTAGATTAGTAAAATCAACTCACAATTGCTCAAGTACGCGCACCTTTAATTGCCTCACAAATTGCTTCCGCCAAAGATTGTGTGCTTGTTAATGTCGATGAGTCACAAGGGTTCAAATTCTACTCTTGGTCGGAATAGATTCTTGTTAGACTAAGAAAGACTGACGACTCAATTCAATCTAACGGACTTGAACCAAGAAATTAACAACGAAGCAAAAATGAAGAAAAGCATGAAAGAATTGGCACGAAAGGATTGCGGACACAAGAACTAGCAAACACAAGTAGGAACAACTACTAAATGGTTACTAGTTGAGAGACACAAGAAAATGGAATGCGAAAAATTGGGAAATAAATCGAATTTCGGACCCGGGTAGGTGATAACTTGAGAACGTGGTCTTGAAGTCCCAAATGATCCAAGGTATCAATTTGAAATAATGAGAATTTTAAAATTTCTATACTCTTTTTTTTTTTTTGTTCCCTACCAAAGGACTAGGGACACAAGACCAATCAACTAAGGATCAAGAATTTTTTTGAGAAATAGAAGTGGGTTGAAATGAAATTTGGAATTGAAAAGGTACCTTGAGTATACGGTTTGAGCTTGACAAAATACGATCCGTATTGTGGTTTACGGTCCGTATTTCGTGTCCTTATTTAGTGATGCCCAAAACAGAATGCTCCTTGCCTTTTACGACCCACAAGATACGGGTCGTATTGTGGTTTACGGTCCGTATTTAACGATGTCTTTCCTAGGAAAAATGCTCCAATCCTTGGTCCCTTTATACGGTTGGGGAATACGGTCCGTATTGTGATTTACGGTCCGTATTGTGGTTTACGGTCCGTATTTTGGGTGTACAGTCCGTATTTAACGAGGTTGCCAAATTCCAGTGAGCTACTATTTCAAGATCCAAGTTTACGACCCCAGATTACGGTCCGTAATGTGATTTACGGTCCATAATTTGTAATGTTCCCAGCTTCAGCGATTTTCGTGTTGAACTCGAACTTCTCAAATTTTGGACCAAATTTCTTGGATCTGATGACGTTCCTGGGCCCACTCAACCAAGTATTTACCCTTTCGGGGTAGAAAAACACTTTTCCCAAACCTTGACTTGAAAACTTTGGATTAAAAGCCCTTTTGGAGAGTCTTCTTCCCTATGAAGATTTGAAGATCTTCAAGAACACCAACAATTTCAAATTTCCAACTACCTTCAAATCAACTTGTTTTTCCTTCAAATTTCAGATTTAGACTCCCCAAGACTTGTAGAACAAAGCCCAATAAGTTTCAAGTCCCAATTTCACCCAAATCAACAAGACCCACTTCAAGTTCTTCAAGTTTTTCAAAAGCTTCAACTCAAAAATGGTGGATTCTTCAATATTTACCCGATTGACACGAAATTTGAAGATTTGAAACCCTAACATACTAAGGAACAAGAATCTAATAACAAAATAACAAAACAAACAAAAAAAAAATTGGGGTTTTTCTAGGATTTTGAATTTTTTTTTAATAGTAACAAATCCTAGGCTAGATTTGATAGAACAAATCTAATCCAAGCTCTGATACCAATTGATACAAGATTTAAAATGAAAATAGAATTAAAATGCAAGAAAAGAAAAGGATAGATAATTTGACACAACTAAAGACCCAAATTTAGCAACCAAAGTTCTTAGATTAACTTGACCTCTAATTTAGGAACTAAAGAGCACCAAACTCTTAGGATGACCAATAGAGATTTGACACCCTAATAACCAATCCTCTCAACAATGTTCACAATCTTAAGCTTAGCAAGCTCTCAACACTCAAAAGAGTTTACAATCTCAAAATATGAATAACCAAAATAGTCTAAGTCTTCTATGAAGAAGAAAAGAACTAATTATACTATGCTAGAAATAAAAGATAGCAAAATGACATAAACACCCTTAATGAGACAAGAACCTTGTTTGGCTATTCTTCTTTCTTCAAAATCTTGAAATCTCCTTTGCAATAATAGCCAACTCTTCATCTTTTAGCCATTGTGGTAACTTCCTATTTCCTCTTCTTCTCCCCAAGAAATCTTCATCAACAAATGGACTTGGGATCCAAGGTGCTCATCAAAAGTATACTCAAGAGCCTCCTGCTTCATGAATAGGCTTTGCAAATGTTGTAGTTCCCGGGCTTGGCTCCTTGTAAATGGCCTTGAGGCAAGTGGGCTTGCATCATATAAGATCAGCATAACTAATATACTTACACAGGACTAGTTTAACATTCGAGGACGAATGTTCTAAGGGGGGAAGGATGTTACATCTTGTGTTTTCATACATTGGAAAGCGTGCGAGTTAAATGACATTAGTAACGGAAGCGAGGTTATCCCTTAAGCTTATAGGTGGTTAGAGTGATGGTACAGATGTATTGAAAGGATTAAAAGTCAAATGAATCGGATAAAAGAAGTTTCGTCGAGGTTCAACATTTATTTGAGTGAAACACGGTCCAAGTCGGACGGGAAATTAAAAAGCGCCCAACATGAGAAAATTTACCCGAGCTCGAGGATTTTGTCATATTCAAGCATGAAAATCAAGAACTCGGTGTATACAAGGATGAGGTCCCAAAATAATTTAGGACTTAACAAGTATGACGACGGTGATTGGGAATAATATTTGGTGTATGTATAAAGAGGATATGGACTAGAGTTCTACCACATGGTTATGACAATGAGTATATGAAGTGTATTAACAATGATTACTATTTAAGTGAATTGGATCAAGAAATTAATTATGTGGCTAATTGGTTAAACATTGGATTTTTAGTGGGAGGTTAATACATTAAATAGTGGATAAGTTTTAAAGATAGTGTGTCCACATGTGTACTCGGCACAAGGATGGACAAGTGACTAATACACTTCATGGATCCTATTAATGACACATATGGAATAGTGCAAATAAATTTAACATTTTATAAAAGTGGTGGGACCCATGGTCTATTAGATATAGAAACCTTGAGGAGCATTTTAGCTAAACATTTTCCTAATATAAGTATGGGCAGAAGTAGTAGTACTTGAACTGTGCATTCGGTTCTTACAAGATTAAGTAAGCAAATAGACCAGCAAGTCTTTTTCACGTAGGAGAAGAAAGCAAGTATACGTTTTTGGTCTTTGGGCTTCATTTGAAGGAAGAAAAACATTATTTCCAACAATATTATGGAAGCAGCAACGTGAATATTAGTAGCAGCAACGTGATTTCCTTTTTAAGGAAGAAAAGTATAATGCATTTCAAGAACAATATTCGGGTTTTGCTCACCGCTTCGATCTCGTTGTTTCGCTTTGTCGTGTTGTTAAATTCGGGCTTTCTTCGAAGTGAAGTAAGATGAAAGAAAAATAGTTCTTGGCATATAAGGTAAGAATTCTCCTACTCTTGATATATTTATGTTCGTCTGGGTCATGGCTAAATTGTGGGATAAGAAATATGGAGTTAATAGCTAGAAACCATATTTTGATGGATTAGAATGATGGAAATAACGTTATAATCCCGATATGTTCATTGAGTTGCTATTATGATGATAGGGTACATTTTTTAGAAGTTGTTATATCCCGTATTTTGTACATTTGGGATATTAAGCTAACTGTGAATAAGTTAAGGACAAGACTATTTCGGGATACGAGGTAGAGACTTTAACCTCCGATTTTGTTTTAAGGCACAAAGTTACTTATAATTTTATTGGTATGGAATATTAAGGAAGATTAGGGGTTAAAAGTTAATTAAGGAAAGTTAATTATTTCATGAACAAGGCCACAAGTGGCCGTGTGAGTGTTGGGCTTCCACCCATTGGCTTGGCCAAATTTGATTGATCCAAGCCATCGATGGGGCATGTGTCCACTTGTATGAATCATATATGTAGATAATTGATGACTAGCAAGACAATTATTCATTATTTTCA
>NW_026726762.1:0-58393 GCF_029784015.1 Lycium ferocissimum | reverse complement strand
TATTGTCCGCATTCATGATTTTAACCAAGTACTTATTTTAATATTATGACTTACTATGTTTTACAAAAGCTCATCATGCACTTCACGTTATAATTCCGCTCATGTATGCCTCATGATGATTCAGCAAGCCATGTGGTTCGCTCGGTCACATGCAGTCAGGCACCGAGTGTCTTGTTACGCCCAAGCCATGGTTCGGGGCGTGATAAATGTCTCCCAATGACTCTATCCCTAAGATTACCAAAGCTCATGATTCTCGATACTTTCACGATACTATTACCTCCCTCATATGATAGTTGATCTTCTAAGGATAGATGTAACGAAAACGATGATGGTAATGATGTTGACGATCCTTACGAACTTTTATGTATACGTGTCTAAGTATGTATGACTATTATGTAATACCGAGCTTATATGGCCGGGTATGATACCTATCGCGCGCACACCACTGCAGTTGGGTACGGATAACCCTGAGCCTTGGTAGGGCCAGGTATGTCTAACACCAAGCCTTGTCATGGCAGGGTACGTGAAACACAGAACCTTTATGATCGGGTATGATACTAATAAACATATATACATATATATACATGAGTAAGAATTAGAAATGGAAGGTACCTATGAAAGACAAGTAAGTAAGTAGTGTCACGACCCCCCCGTGGTAAGTGACTAGTGCCGAGCCGGGCACCCAAACACAAAGATTAATCCGAGTCACACGTCGGATGACTTATACGGACACAAAATATCAAACAACGTCTCGGATTATATCGGATCGTCGCAAACACATCTCAAACGGCCCATATATATATCGAGCGCGGCAAGGCTATCAAATGGCACAACGGCCCAAAACATATACAAATACAAGCCGACGAGGGGCGCCCACGGCGAATGGAATCGCCCCGGAACATATAATATACAAACACACACATTGCATGTAATAGGCCTAACCCACATACATGTCCACATGAGACCTCTAAACGGACAAAAAGAATCATATGACGGGACGGGGCCCGCCGTACCCACGAACAAATATATACGTATGCAACGGACAAGTGTATACCAAAATGTAGGCTCGAACAAAGGAGCACTCCCAAACACGTAAAAGGGTGTCCTAGGCGGCGGATCACCAAGCCGTGCGTCCGTACCGCGGGCATGAAAGCGGACACCGAAGAAAGGGGGGGGGGGGTCTACGAAATATGTACTGAGTATGCAAAGCAGAAGATATAGTAAGCAAATCTGAGTCATACTCGAAACAGAAGTACAGAAAGTAAATGCATTTTCAAAATATCAAAATGTTTACTTTCAAAATACAAATCATGCATAGGGCTCAGAAAATATGGTCGCCCGCCCGTCGATGGTGCCATAACACAGCATAACACCAGAAAGTTTCAAATCTCCGTATCCCGTCACACATCATATCCACAAAGATAACGCCATACACACGGCGTAACACCCCATATAAACGAACCCGACCCTCTAGCGAGGCGCTCGGTGAACCGTAACACAAGATAACACGGAGTATAACAAAGTGCGCACGACAACGAGCCCAGCCGGGACTCGGCGAAAGATACAACGAAATGCGCGAGCGAGTCGTGAGTAAACCATATGTGTAAAATCATTATAATAGACTCGAATGATAAATAAATGACCATACTTAGAAATCGGAATAATAACCAAATCAAATTCTTTCAAAGTCGTCGGGATTACGAAAGAAGAGTCGCGGGACACGGACGGGTGTTGACCGGCCGGGCCGCCTATGGAAAACATACTCATCATACGCCATACAATCACCTACGAGCATATCGAGGCAATCCGAGCCTTTACGTGAAAGATACGAGCGTTCGTAATTCTGTAATCTCTTTAACAACAAAACTTTTATGCAATATTTGAAATCAATTATTCCAAAGAAATAAAGGCCAATGTTTCATCATATCAACATACAAATATCAAGAGACGAACAAGAATCATAGACATGCTCGGATTAAGTAGAATACATTCCTCGAGGCTCGTGTCATAGCCTATTTGTGACTAAGGCATGCCAAAAAGAAGGAAGGTGAAGCTTTACATACCTCAAACGCCCTCAAAGCTACTCCAAGCTCCAAGCTAATGCCAACCTACGCCTCGGGCTCTCCAAGGTCTACAACATACGTCATAATATGCCAAACATTAGCTATGGATGTTTAGGCATTTAATTCCAAACTAACACTAAATTCTACGAAATTTAGGCGACATTTCCCACAATAAATAGGCCAACCCGAGAATTTAACTCGGCCAAATCAACAACAACAACATCAACAACCATCCTACCAACATCAATAATCAATCCAAAAGACAATATAACATTAGTAACTCTCTTTTACATCATTCAACAACTTTCAATATATTCAATTCAACGGCTTACCTTCAAGCCAACATCAACGCTTATACATTCAAATACTAACCCGAACCCATACCAACAACATTCAAGATCATCTTAAACAATTCATACAATATTTCCAGCAATCCAATAATTGCTCCAATTTACCCGAAAACAGTCCCCAAACCCGAGAACCTCACTATAACACACTCCTCATTTCCAAATCATGATTTGCACCAACAATTCACATTCTAACAATGCTATTCTAATCAATTTACAAATTACATCAAATGCACAATAATCTTCAAATCAGCCCGCAACACTACAACATCAATTCGAGTCATTAAACTCTCATTCTCATCATGGAATTCATAACGACAACAACTAAAACACTAAGCGATATTAATTCATTCTTGTCATATAACATGACCTATATTCGGTAAACATTACACATGCACATATGATCATGATTCTCATTCTTTTCTTCACACTACACAACTAAACATGCTACATAGAACTTAACTCATCACTTAAACACAACACACACATCACACGGCCAAACCTCATACACATGGCCTCAACTTCAACATACTCTATTTCATGATTTTCATCCATATTAACATACTACAACATGCATACACCATTTATAACACATAAAACAAGATCAAATCTTACCTTTCTTCCTTCAACTTCACAACTAGCTAGGGTTAGCTAGGATGAAAACTAGCGGGTTGATCGCTCCAACAACACTTCCACGCTACTTAGGGACCTCCAATTAGTGGGTTTGCACCAAAGAAATAATTTTGGGATGGCTTGTTTGGGACTTGATTTTTCTCCTCTTGGCCGAGAGTCGCTTGTTGTTCTTCAACTTCTATTTTTTTTTTCTAAGTGTTGGAACGAGGTTAGATGACTTAGAGTCATCTTTTTCCACAAGAGTTGCACATGTATTCACGTCCACACACATGTGTTGGAGCAATTAAAATGGACACAAAATGGGTGGAGCCACCTCCACACCACACGGCCAACATGGCTAAAATGCATGATTTTCAACTTTCCATTATTCCAATTTTGGTCCCAAATTTTTCCTAATTGTTCCATACCAACAAATTCATGAACAACTTAGGTCTTAAAACGAAATCGAAGGTCAAAAGTCCCGACTTTGTATCCCGGAATGGTTTTGGCCCTAACTTATCATAGTTAAACCGAATTGTCCCAATGTACAAAATACGGGATATAACATCCTCCCCCCCCCTTTAGAACATTCGTCCTCGAATGTTAGATTAACCTTACGGGACCTTATAAGCACTCGGGGGAGTTTCTTTTACAACTAACACAACAATTCATTTATCAAACAACATAGTCAAGTGAGGGATCAGATTACCTGTAGGCACAGAAAAAAAGTGAGGATACTTTTTCTTCATCTCCTCCTCGACTTTCCCGTGTCATTTCTTCCCGATTATTGTTCCGCCATAGCACTTTTTACGAAGCCACGTCTTTGTTTCGCAACTTTCTTACCCGACGATCCAATATGGCTATGTCGCTCTTCGTAAGATAGCTCCTTCCGTGACTCGGATATCATCTACGTAAAATATTCCGGAAGGGTCACCAATACATTTACGAAGCATAGAGGCGTGGAATGGACGGATGTCTTGCTCCCAAATGTTGGCAGATCTAATTCATAGGCAACCCTTGCCTATTTTACGAATAATCGATAAGGCCCAATATATCTCGGGACCGAGCTTCCCTTTCTTGCCAAATCTCATAACACCTTTCATAGGCACACTTTAAGGAATACCCAATCACCAACTTTGAAACTCTAAATGTCGACGTGCGATTATCTGCGTATAAGATTTCTATCGACTCGGGTCGCTAATAATCTCTCCCGAATAAGCTTCACCTTATCAAGCTGCCGGATCACCTCTCGGGCCAATCAACTTAGTCTCGCCAATATCAAAACCGCCAATCGGTGGACCGCATTTCTGCCATAAAGTGCCTCGTATGGTGCCGTCCGAATACCGGAGTGGTAGTTGTTATTATAAGCAAATTCAACAAGTGGCAAATGATCATCCCGCCTACCTTGAAATCAATAACACAGCCCGCAACATATCTTCCGGCATTCGAATAGTGCGCTCGGCACATCCGTTAGACGAGGATGGAATCTTGACCGAGACTCTCACTCGGGTCGCCAATCCTTCCCCGAAAGGATCTTCGTAAATTAGCCGTGAACTCGGGCACCTCTCGTCGAGATAATAGATATGGGAATTTCAGTGAAGCCTCACAATCTCTTAATATACAACTCCGGCATAATTCTCACCGAATACGTAGTCCGATCGGGAGGAAATGGCCGATTTCGTCGGCCGATCAACAATAACCCAAATGGAATCATACCTCCCGTGGAGTGCGGGGTGTTTCTCCGTAATAAACCATGTTAATGATTTCCCACTTCCACGACGGTATCTCCATCTCTCGTAATAATCCACCCGGGCTTCGGTGCTCAATCTTAACTGCGCACCGACAATTCGGGCCCGAGTGACGAACTCTCGCTATATCTCTTTTCATACCATCCCACCAATATAAGCATACGAGATCATGATACATCTTCGTTGACCACCGGTGAATGTAGTAACGGGCATAATGTGCCTCGCCCATAACCGCCTCGTCGCGCCCCCGCAATGGTACATAACTGCCGTGTAATAATACTCCGCGTGATGTAAGCTCGAACGGGGTCTTTTCCTTCTCCGTGCCGTGTCTCCGTCTTGTGCCGAATAGGATCCTCATGCCGACGCTTAAATCTCTTTCGTAATAGAGGGGATTCAAAGAATACTTCTCGAATGTGAAACCCCAATGTCTCCGAGAATACTCGCAAGCGAACTCAAGACTAGCCAACCGACGGATCTCACGAACCATTTCTTCCTCTCTCGATGGCACGTCGCTAGGTGCCTATAGACTTACCGAGTGCATTCGCCACAACATTAGCTTTCACTCGGGTGGTATAGGATATCAACATCATAATCTTTCGGCAACTCTAACCACCTCCTGCTGCGCCGCAAGTTCACTCTCCTTCGCTTAAAGATGTTCTGAAGGCTCTTATGATCTGTATAAATATCAATGTGAACACCATATAAATAATGTCTCCACATCTTCAAAGCATGAATCACCGCGGCTAGCTCCAAATCGTGAGTAGGATAATTTCTCTCGTGTTTTCTGAGCTGCCGGGAAGCATAAGCTATCACCCCCGCCGTCTTTATCAACACACACCCTAAACCAATACCGCAGGCATCACAATAAATAACATACCCGTCCGGTCCCTCGGGAAGAGTCGGACCGGAGGCGTAGTCAACTTCTTTCAACAACCGGAAGCTACGCTCGCAAGCATCGGTCCACCGGAACTTAGCTCCTTACGAGTCGACCTTGTCAAAGGCGGCCGAAATCGAAGCAAACTTCTCTACGAACCTCCGTAATAACCGGCCAATCCCCGAAGCTACGCACCTCTGTCGGCGTCGTAGGCCTAGGCCAATTCTTTACGGCCTCAATCTTCGGGTATCCACCCGATGCCATCACTCTATAATATGCCCCCGAAATGCCACCGAAGTCAATCGGGGAATTCACACTTAGAAAATTTAGCATATAATTTGCGGTGAGAGTGTGCCAAGTACGGTCCTCAAATGATGCGTACGGTTCGCTTCGATCGAAAATAAACCGGGATGTCATCAATAAATACTATCACGAACATATCTAAGAACGGTCGAATACCCGATTCATCGGTCCATAAATACGGTACAGGGCATTTGTCGACCAAAGACATCACTCGAATTCATAGTGCCCATATCGGGTCTGAATCTTTGTCTTAGGAATATCAGCCTCTCGTACCCGCACTCTAATGATAGCCTGACCCGCGTGTCTATCTTCGAGAAAACACCGGCACCCTGCAACCGATCAAACAAATCATCAATCTCGGGAGGGGGTATTTATTCTTGATGGTTACCTTATTCGAACGCCGTAATCAATGCACATCCGTAGCCGACCCATCCTTCTTTCTCACAAATAATACCGGCGCTCCCCGGGGTGATGTCTTGGGCCAATAAAGCCCTTCTCTAATAAATCTCTCATTGCTCTTTCAATTCCTTCAATTCGGAGGTGCCATTCGTACGGAGGAATAGAGATAGGGCCGAGTATCCGGCAACAAATCAATAGCAAACTCTATCTCCCACTCGGGGGAAGACACGGAAGCTCATCTCGGGAATACATCTAAAAACTCATTAACAACTGGACCGACCGAAGGAGTCGGTGCCTCTCATTTCTAAATCATGTACACGAACCGGATGATAAATATAGCCCTTTCGATCATTTTCCTTGCCTTGAGGTATGAAATAAACTTACCCCTCGGCGATACTTTGTATTACCTGCCCACTCTATGACTGGCTCCCCTGGAAATTGGAAACGGACTATCTTCTTTTGACAATCAACATTAGCATAACAAGAAGCTAGCCAATCCATACCCATAATCACATCGAACTCAGTCATATCTAACTCTACCAAATCCGCCTTAGTGCAGCGGCCACAGATAATTACCGAACAATCTCTATAAACTCGACTGGCTATAATAGAATCCCCTACTAGTGTAGCTACCTCAAAAGGCTCTATGGTTCAGATTCTATCCCAATTTTATTAGCAACGAGGGGAGAAATATATGATAAAGTAGAACCAGGATCAATCAGTGCATACACATCTCGAGAGAAGATCGGTAATATACTCCGTAACGACGTTAGGCGATGCCTCCCGGTCCCGTCGGGCCGGCCAATGCATAAATGCGGTTCGAAGGACCGCTAGAACCGGGAACTCCGCCACGACCTGCGCGGCTCCGCCGATGCCGGTGCATTCTCGCCCCCGCGGGCGCATAGCCTACCGAGGATGAAGATAAACCACCGGGCCGACCCGTGGCAGGGACCGAGCCGCGCCGCCCGCACCACCTCTAAACCGGATAGTCTCTCATCGATGGCCCCGACGGCCACAAGTAAAGCACGCACCGGTGGCACGAAAACACTCCCCGGGCGCGGCCTCCCGCGGTGGGAACACGGAGGCCCCGGCGGTCTCACCGACCGCCGAGCCTTCCGTCCCCGCGCAGCCCGAAGCCCCGGAACTGCGGCCGCCGCCCGAATACCTTGCACCCTCCGATCTCCCCGGGGCGGCGAACCGGCGGGGGTGTGCCCCGTGCCGGCCGGGGAGATATCCGCTCGGCCGCCGAGGCCGCCCGCCTCGAAATCCCCAAAATACCTGCATGATCTAGCCCTCTCGAGAATCCCCAAAATCCGTGCTCTGGCCCTCCATACCCCGGGCGTGTGCGGCCGGGCAATATCCATACCGTTGGCCATCACCAAGCAGCTATCAACCAAATACTGTCCGCCCCCTAATCCATCCGGCCAGTCATGTCGGCGGGCGCATATCCGGCCCCGAATCGAACTCCAACCGTACACCCGGCGGGTCCCCCGCTTTCAACAACAACCGTGGGCCCGCCCTCATCTCCCGGAGCGCAAAATGGGCCGAAGGCGGCTCTCCCCATACCTACCGAGGGGCGCCGCCTCCGGGACAGCATCCACGACCATACCAATTAGCCGCTACATCGTGCAACCATATCGACCGACTCCAGCCCTAATCAAACGCATACGCCGCATCCGTTCGACGAACTTCATAAGGTCTCATAGGGCTTTGACCCGAAACTCCGATGGGCCATAGTCGAAAATCCGGCCCTCGAACCGTCACGCCGGTCCGCCCGATCAACATATGAACTCTTTGGATTCTTAAGACAAAACGAAGTAAAATACATAGCAAATTTTTTTTTCAAAATCTTTTCGACGTTTCTCAAAGTAAATACAGATTGAAAATATGAGGGCTCCGTATAATAAAACACGTCAACCAGAGAAACTCTTTTTAAGGCTGACACCTTAGACCCACGACTCTGTCTGCAAAGTCTCTAACTGTAATCATGGACCATAGCACGTGTATGCTTTGACTCAAAGAACTCTCCGGGCGAGTGGAGCTTGCCAACATTGTCTTTGAAACATCTTCTATAATGACTTCTACTCGTCGGGGGGTACCGCGCGGCATGAAACGCAGCGCCCACAAGAAGGGGCGTCGGTACGAATAGTGTGCGAGTATGTAAGGCATGAATAATAACATAGTAAGAAATGTATACATGAACAAGAACCGCATAGAAACATAGAACGTGACGTGTCAAGCCGTGACCGTACATAGGAATCATATCTTGCATAGAGAACATAGAACATATCATAGGATAGCAGAGTAACCCGTGCATATGAATGCCCCGGGGGCGGATGCCATGCATGCTTACTTGGTCATATCAGGTCATAGTACCGCACGAGGCGGCTCGCCCACATAGCGCCGAATACTCCGGCTTTCGCCATAAATCCCGCGTCCGGCATCCCGCGTCCGGGATGATAAGCACCGACCAGTGGCAATGAAACATAGTTCCTTCCCAATTTCCAAGTATACATAGTTCCCATCCCCCCAACCCTTGTTCATATTTAGCATGCAAGAGAGCCCAAGGAAATCATGTACTTATCGGAGTGACGTAAGGTCGGAAACCTCCGATCGCATTATGGAATAATCATGGTCGCTTTGTCTCACCTTGAAGGAACGATAATCATAAGGCGAGACTATCAACATAGAACATATCATAGCATAGCGGGTCATAGACATAGCATATCTGACTTCATCATTGTCATCATAGAATCATAGTTATCATAGGATCATAGTCATCATAGAATCATAGTCCCCATAGAGTCATAGTTCCCATAGAATCATAGATATCATAGAATCATAGTTCCCATAGAATCATAGATCATAGAACCATAGAATCATAGATATCATAGAATCATAGCCATCATAGTCATCGTAGGATCATAGTCATCGTAGGATCATTGGCATCATAGATTCATAGTCATCATAGGATTATAGTCGTTGTTTAGGTCATAAAAACTGTCAATATTATGAAACTTAGTTTTTAAGGAAAAATGTATATTTTGGAAAACACTTGTAAACTTTTAGTAAGGAAAATCATAGCTTGGGGTCGAGGGTTTAGTTAAAACAATTACTAGTTTAATAGTAGGAACGATATCCAAAAAAACTTTTATTAGCTATAGCATGGAAATAAGCTTAATGTAACAATAAGAAGGGGTTTGGGAATAGTGGGCCCGCCTCGGTCGAATGAGGCGGCGTACACAATTTACGTATAATACGTTTCATAACGTTGCTTATGGAAGCCTTAGGGTGATCGGGTCTTATTCTTGCAAGTTCTAGGGTGTTTCGACCTTTCTTTCACTATTCAGGCACTTTTGGTTCAATGCCACTGAATGAATAGTAACTATTTTTCAATCTCGGATTTCTAGAGTTAGGGAAGTCCCCGAGGCGCGAAATCAAGCCTATACGTCTAAGACATGCCAAAGAAAGAAAGTAAGGTCTTACATACCTTTTTCCGCTCCTTCCGCTATTCCAAATTCAAGCTCCAAATTCGCCAAAATCTACAATTTGGTCATGTTTACCAAAACTTAATTAGTACCTTTTTGAATCCAATCTTGAATGCACGTTTGTCTACAAAAATTTCGGCAAAGATTTCCCCCGTAAATGTGCCATCCCCGAGATTCTAACTCGGCAAATTGTAATCAACAACAATCCGGGAATTCAACCCGGCCAAACCAACAATCATAACAACAATATCAATACTCAACTCACAACATGTTCAAGACATTCCAACCCAAATCTTCCAAATGCCATAAGAACTCCAACAATACCTTTATTTCTTTCAAACTCACAAACTATATCAACAATTCCATACATTTACAACATTACTTCCATGAATTCAAGAAAGCATATTCAAATCATATTACGTTCCAATTCAGCCCATAACTATCACAACTTCCATTTGAATAATCAAACTTTCATTTTCATTACATAAAATCCATCACAACAACAACCAACACATAACATAAAATTAATTTATTTTCTCTACACCAAGTCACACATACACGGCCCACATACACACTACATTTTCTCATGAGTTTCATTCACTTCCACATATCACAACATGCATGGACCATCTATAACCACAACAATCAAATTACTAACTAATATTAATTCATCACTTCACTTCAACAATATATGTATTTTCGGCCAACATGCAACATTCATGGCTCAACTTCAACATCCATATTTTCATGGCTTTCATTCATTTCTTCATGTAGCAATCCGTCCAAACATCCATAAAACATATAAAAAAGGATTGAATCTTACCTTCTTCCCCAATTTTCCATTTGACTAGAATTTGTAACTTGCCACAAGGGATAGTTTTCTTGCTCCAACCATTGCACCACATTAAAGAGCATCCTTGACTTGGTAGAAATACTTGAAGAACATAATTTGAACCAAGGATTGAAGACTTAAATTTTTTTTTCTTTTCTCTTCTTTTTCTCTAGCCTTGGCCGAATGGCCTTGGCTTTGTTGTTCTTCATCTCTTTTTTTTTTCTTGCTTTATAAGATGGGCCTCTCTTATATATATATATATTACATGCATGTGAGGGGCACATGCCCCCCTCTCTCTAGATTCTTCTTTTAATTTCCATGGAAAGATGACTTATTTTGTCATCCTTTTTTTTTTTTTTTTTCTTTTCATCACATGACTAATTTGGACTCCTTTGGGGAACTTTCATGAACCCTTGGTGAAATTACCATTTTGCCCCTCGACTTTCTTCAATATTACCATTTTGTCCCTAGCCTTCCGCATTATTTTCACGGCCCATTTGCGAATTTCTCTTCTTGCCCCTTGCCTTTCTCAATATTTCCGTTCAATAATATTCATAAATAATATTCATAACCAACTTATGCTAAAATAATTTTTTGAAGATGGTCTTGCCCTTAACTTCCCGCAATTGTCTTAAAATATTCCGACGTACAAAATGCGGGATATAACATCCTTCCCCCCTTTGGGACATTCGTCCTCGAATGTTCGACTAGTCCTGCAGGCTCTCATAAGTACCTCGGGGGAGCTCCCTTTTCAAGGCTATTTCCATCCTTCACATTAGCCCTTAAGCTATCCAATACCGTTTTCCTTGTCATCATTACATTTCGCTCACCTGCTTCCCCCCTTTTTGGGGTGTACCTGTACCATGATCCATTTACGCTTCGTCTCATATTCTCATTTCCAACCTCACTCTATAGTAGAATAATATCAACTTACTTTGCAACACTTGTACCATTCATTCTTCGTTGTTACTCAAACTTCGGTACCCTTACTCGATTAATACCTTTTGTACCGTAACTTCGGTCGCTGGGATTCACATATCCACCAATACAATCATATTTGGGATATCCTGTACCTTCATATAAACATGTATATAATTACTATCAACTATCCCACAAAATACGTCCAAGCACCGTTCAAGCCTATCCTACTTCCCAGAGCTGTGATGCACTTCCTGTCTCTGTATCGAGCTAGTCCACCTCGTCTTACGCGTCCTCTTAAGGTTTCCAACATCCCATATACTCTAGTTTTCCTTGTGCTACACTAATCTCTCATGTGTCTCTTAGGTCTGAATATATAAAATTTCTTGTAACTTCCCAGGGAGTCACCCATCGTAGAATTGCTCCCACCTGAGCACGCTTAACCTCGAAACTCTGGTAGAATCTGGTGTCTTAACGCTGATATAATCGCGTCCACTTCCTCGTATAACCTTTACTACATATCCTGGGGCAAGTCGAAGTCTTACCGATTCTGGAATATTTTCATAACACGTCCTTTCCTTGAAATTACTATTTTGCCCTTTTCAGTTCCGAATGTTCACCTTTCACTTGTGTGCATAACCACTTCTTATCCTGGGCCTCCAGGTTCCCGAGGTAGTGATCGCACCTTCGTCGTCGTGCCAAATCCATAACCCTTCTTGAAACATCGCATCTCGTTTATTGTCTGTTTATCGTATTTCCTTTTCACACTTCCTTCTCTTAGACATGCCCATTCTGGTAGGGCCTTCTTCATTATCTTCACTATTCAGATCCGCACACAGCAGTTATTGGCAATACCTTGCAGGCTTACATATGTATACGACTCATCTCAGCCATACCGAGCCCCCAGCTTCGGGTGGCAGAACAGAACATCAATACTTGTCCTTGTAACTTTCCATATCACTTCTCACTTTCTTTCGTCGTAGGTAAGGCCTGCATAGGAGATTCCATTTTCCTAGGACATGGCTCTATCGCACGATCATAGGACAGAAAGAAGGTCAACCATTCCTAGATGCCCCGCAGCCTCCTGTTTATAAATGTGGCCGGCTTCACACCCATAAACAGGACTCTACCGGACACGACTTTGCAGACATCCCTTGGACCGACCTGCTCTGATACCACTTTGTCACACCCCGACTTTACTAGGGTGTGATGGGCACCCGACCCCGTGTACGGAGCCGAGCGAACCCGCTAACTCTTATTACACATATGAACTCTTTGGATTCTTAAGACAAAACGAAGTAAAATACATAGCAAATTTTTTTTTCAAAATCTTTTCGACGTTTCTCAAAGTAAATACAGATTGAAAATATGAGGGCTCCGTATAATAAAACACGTCAACCAGAGAAACTCTTTTTAAGGCTGACACCTTAGACCCACGACTCTGTCTGCAAAGTCTCTAACTGTAATCATGGACCATAGCACGTGTATGCGACTCGGAACTCTCCAGGGCGAGTGGAGCTTGCCAACATTGCTGAAACATCTTCTATAATGACTTCTACTCGTCGGGGGTACCGCGCGGCATGAAACGCAGCGCCCACAAGAAGGGGCGTCAGTACGAATAGTGTACCGAGTATGTAAGGCATGAATAATAACATAGTAAGAAATGTATACATGAACAAGAACCGCATAGAAACATAGAACGTGACGTGTCAAGCCGTGACTCGTACATAGGAATCATATATCTTGCATAGAGAACATAGAACATATCATAGGATAGCGAGTAGTAACTCGTGCATATGAATGCCCCGGGGGCGGATGCCATGCATGCTTACTTGGTCATATCGGGTCATAGTACCGCACGAGGCGGCTCGCCCACATAGCGCCGAGAATACTCCGGCTCCGCCATAAATCCCGCGTCCGGCATCCCGCGTCCGGGATGATAAAGCCACCGACCAGGTGGCAATGAAACATAGTTCCTTCCCAATTTCCAAGTATACATAGTTCCCATCCCCCAACCCTTGTTCATATTTAGCATGCAAGAGAGCCCAAGGAAATCATGTACTTATCGGAGTGACGTAAGGTCGGAAACCTCCGATCGCATTATGGAATAATCATGGTCGCTTTGTCTCACCTTGAAGGAACGATAATCATAAGGCGAGACTATCAACATAGAACATATCATAGCATAGCGGGTCATAGACATAGCATATCTGACTTCATCATTGTCATCATAGAATCATAGTTATCATAGGATCATAGTCATCATAGAATCATAGTCCCCATAGAGTCATAGTTCCCATAGAATCATAGATATCATAGAATCATAGTTCCCATAGAATCATAGATATCATAGAATCATAGTTCCCATAGAATCATAGATATCATAGAATCATAGCCATCATAGTCATCGTAGGATCATAGTCATCGTAGGATCATTGGCATCATAGATTCATAGTCATCATAGGATTATAGTCGTTGTTTAGGTCATAAAAAACTGTCAATATTATGAAACTTAGTTTTTAAGGAAAAATGTATATTTTGGAAAACACTTGTAAACTTTTAGTAAGGAAAATCATAGCTTGGGGTCGAGGGTTTAGTTAAAACAATTACTAGTTTAATAGTAGGAACGATATCCAAAAAAACTTTTATTAGCTATAGCATGGAAATAAGCTTAATGTAACAATAAGAAGGGGTTTGGGAATAGTGGGCCCGCCTCGGTCGAATGAGGCGGCGTACACAATTTACGTATAATACGTTTCATAACGTTGCTTATGGAAGCCTTAGGGTGATCGGGTCTTATTCTTGCAAGTTCTAGGGTGTTTCGACCTTTCTTTCACTATTCGGCACTTTTGGTTCAATGCCACTGAATGAATAGTAACTATTTTTCAATCTCGGATTTCTAGAGTTAGGGAAGTCCCCGAGGCGCGAAATCAAGCCTATACGTCTAAGACATGCCAAAGAAAGAAAGTAAGGTCTTACATACCTTTTTCCGCTCCTTCCGCTATTCCAAATTCAAGCTCCAAATTCGCCAAAATCTACAATTTGGTCATGTTTACCAAAACTTAATTAGTACCTTTTTGAATCCAATCTTGAATGCACGTTTGTCTACAAAAATTTCGGCAGCATTTCCCCCGTAAATGTGCCATCCCCGAGATTCTAACTCGGCAAATTGTAATCAACAACAATCCGGGAATTCAACCCGGCCAAACCAACAATCATAACAACAATATCAATACTCAACTCACAACATGTTCAAGACATTCCAACCCAAATCTTCCAAATGCCATAAGAACTCCAACAATACCTTTATTTCTTTCAAACTCACAAACTATATCAACAATTCCATACATTTACAACATTACTTCCATGAATTCAAGAAAGCATATTCAAATCATATTACGTTCCAATTCAGCCCATAACTATCACAACTTCCATTTGAATAATCAAACTTTCATTTTCATTACATAAAATCCATCACAACAACAACCAACACATAACATAAAATTAATTTATTTTCTCTACACCAAGTCACACATACACGGCCCACATACACACTACATTTTCTCATGAGTTTCATTCACTTCCACATATCACAACATGCATGGACCATCTATAACCACAACAATCAAATTACTAACTAATATTAATTCATCACTTCACTTCAACAATATATGTATTTTCGGCCAACATGCAACATTCATGGCTCAACTTCAACATCCATATTTTCATGGCTTTCATTCATTTCTTCATGTAGCAATCCGTCCAAACATCCATAAAACATATAAAAAAGGATTGAATCTTACCTTCTTCCCCAATTTTCCATTTGACTAGAATTTGTAACTTGCCACAAGGGATAGTTTTCTTGCTCCAACCATTGCACCACATTAAAGAGCATCCTTGACTTGGTAGAAATACTTGAAGAACATAATTTGAACCAAGGATTGAAGACTTAAATTTTTTTTCTTTTCTCTTCTTTTTCTCTAGCCTTGGCCGAATGGCCTTGGCTTTGTTGTTCTTCATCTCTTTTTTTTTTTCTTGCTTTATAAGATGGGCCTCTCTTATATATATATATATTACATGCATGTGAGGGGCACATGCCCCCCCTCTCTCTAGATTCTTCTTTTAATTTCCATGGAAAGATGACTTATTTTGTCATCCCTTTTTTTTCCTTCTTTCCTTTTTCTTTTCATCACATGACTAATTTGGACTCCTTTGGGGAACTTTCATGAACCCTTGGTGAAATTACCATTTTGCCCCTCGACTTTCTTCAATATTACCATTTTGTCCCTAGCCTTCCGCATTATTTTCACGGCCCATTTGCGAATTTCTCTTCTTGCCCCTTGCCTTTCTCAATATTTCCGTTCAATAATATTCATAAATAATATTCATAACCAACTTATGCTAAAATAATTTTTTGAAGATGGTCTTGCCCTTAACTTCCCGCAATTGTCTTAACCGCTCGATACCACTTCTGTCACGACCCAACCCGTAGGCCGTGACTAGTGCCCGAATTGGGCACCCAAACACATTCATAAATTCGAGTCGCAAACGGATGGCTCATACGGACACAAATATCAAACGCCGTCTCGCATTATATCAAACATCGTCGCAAACATATCTCAAACACAGCCATATATATATCGAGAAGCCGACAAGGCTGTCAAATGGCGCAACGGCCCAAAACATATACAATGCAAGCCGACGAGGGGCGCCACGGTGAATGGGTCACCCGAACATACAACATACAAATACAGGCGTAATCGAGAACGGGCATAACCCACATACATGTCCACGGACCTCTAAACGACAAACGAATCATATGACGGGACGGGCCTCGCCGTACCCCCGAACAAATATATACAAATGCAACGAACGAATATATACCAAAATGCGAGCTCGGAATAAGAGGAGCACTCCAAAAGCACGAGAAAGGGTGACCTAAACTGGTGGATCACCAAACGTGCGTGCGTACTGCGGGCATAAAACACGACCCCGAAGAAAGGGAGTCGGTGCGAAATATGTGCGAGTATGCAAAGCAGAAAATGTAGTATACAAATCTGAGTCGTAATCGAATTAGTAGTACAGAAAGTAAATGTATTTCCAAAATATCAAAATGTTTACTTTCAAAATACGAATCATGCATAGGGCAAAGAAAATATGGTCGCCCGCCCGTCGATGGCGCCATAACACAGCATAACACCAGAAAGTTTCAAATCTCCGTATCTCCGTCACACATCATAACACGGATAACTCCATACACAAAGATAACACCAAATATAAGCGGAACCCGGCCCTCGAGCGAGGGCTCGGTGAACCATAAACACGATAACACCGGAGTATAACAAAGTGCGCACGACAACGGAACGGCCGGACTCGGCGAAAGATATAACAGAATGCACGAACGGAGTCGTGAGTAACCATATGCATAAAATCATTATCATAGACTCAAATGATAAGTAAAATGACCATACTTAGTGTTATATCCGGCAATTTTGCGTATTTGGAAAACTTGGAATTAACCTTGACTTGCAAGGAATAAGGGTAAGTTTGGATTTTTCTTAATACGTGTATGCCGGTTATGAGACTTGAATGCGGAAACAATGGAGAAGGCCTAAGGGCAAAATTGGAACTTTGGAAAAATTGTTTCGGGAATTGCAAAATATGATTCTTAAGGAATTGGGCTCAACAAAAATTAAGAGAAGATGAGGCCCAAGAGAGAGGGGTGGCCGGCCAACATGGCTAGGCCCAACCCATGGTTTTAATTATTTGTTCCATGTGCTAAATAATATAAGAAGTGAGCATGTAGAAGTTTCAAGAGAAATCAAAACAAATCAAGAGAAAACAAGAGAGGAGAGTGCACGGCTAAGAGAAAGAGAAAGAAAAAAAAAATTCTCAAGCCTTCAACCTTGATTCAAGAATTATAATTTTCTTGGATTCTTGTCAAGCTCAATATTCTCTACAAAGTGATATAAATATCTTGGCAAGAAAGAGCACTTGTTTCTTCAAGTGGGCAACTTGGTTAAGTGAAGAATTTAGTGAAGAAAGGTAAGATTTAAACTCTTTTTGTATGTTATGAAGGCTTTGTCTATGTTGTAGTGTGTGGAAAAGAATGAAAATCATGAGAATAGGGGGTATATGCATGTGGCCGAATGCATGTGTATGTATATAGGTGAATGAACAAATTTTATCTTGATGTTGATTATGTTGTTATGGCCTTGGAAGTAAATGAAAGGCGTGGGAATTTTGTGTGTTGTGAGTGTGTGTGTGTGTGTTGGCCGTATGCAACAAGTTGGAGAGGGCATGAATTTATTTTATTTAGTATGGTAATTGTGTTGATGTAATTTTGTGTTGTAAGTGGGAGAATATGAGCCAAAACTTGTATGAAAAACCATTGTTAAGTTGTTGTAGGAATTTTGGTAATGTTATGGGGGATTTATGTAATTATAGAAATGGAATTGAAAGGTAAAAATATGTTATGGAAGTTTATGTTGGAAGTTGGAAGTTTTGAACGAATTATGGTTTCGGTGGAACTTTTGTATAATTAGTGAAATAATGTGAAATGTTTACGAATTGTATTTGAATGGTCTTGAATGAGTAAATGAGTGTGAAAACATTGATATTGGTTTGAAAATGTGAAGTTAGTTTGAAAGTTGTTGCTTTATGAAAAAAGAAGACTAGTTATGTTAGTAAGCGATTCTAGTCGATAATCGTTGTTGTTGGTATTGTTGTTGGGTTGTTGTTGATTGTTCTAGCCGAGTTAAACTCTCGGGGTGTCACATTTATAGGGGAGGTGCTGCCGAAATTTCGGTAGACAAGTAGAAACTCAAGATTGAAATGTTAACTCTCATGACTAGTAATTGGTAAAGGTGACCATTTGCAGATTTTGGACGAAACGGGAATTGAAATTGGACGAGCGAAAAAGCATAGCCAAGGTATGTAAAGTCTTGCCTTTTGTTCTTTGGCATGTTCTAAGTATAACAGGCTTGATTGCGAGCCTCGAACGCAACTCTGCTTCTCACAATTCGAGATTCAAATTGGCTCTAAATCATTCAGTAAGATTGAATTGTTTCCTTTACCTTTTGTCGGCAAAATCAACTATGTGTACGCAACTTCCATAAATGGAGTCGGAACACCTTAAGATGAATATGGACGACTCCCCAAGGTTTATTATCCGTAATTTACGTACGCCACTATGATTGGGTCCGAGGTAGGCCCACAAAACCTCGATAGTTCTTGTAAGGCATAAATTGGCTCCGTTTTGTCCGATCTTCTTAATTAGTTCTTGGCTATCATTCTGCTAGCGTATGGTAATCGTTATGGCTGTCCTTAAGAGTTTCATAATGTAGTATGACGTCTGGAACGATTCTGGACATTCTGTTCTGAAATAATCTGTCGTGCCTTCCCAAATGACACGTATGCGTATCTATTATGACTATGGACCGATAATCCTGAGTTGACTTATCTTCTGAACTATTTCAGTTTCATTAAGTCTATATGTCAGCCTGTATGTATATGGTTTCTCATTGATCTGTTCGTGGATGTCTCAATGCTTCCTTCACTGCGCCCGGGCCAGGTTCTCGTGATTCGTACACTTGGCCGCATTATTCACCGCGTCCCTCGGATGTGCGGGCCGGATCTGTTTATATACGATTATGATTTGATTATGTGATATTATGGGGATGGCGGCCAGGATGGAATTTGATCGATACGCGTACGTCCACCGCGTCCCGTACTACGAGGGGCGGGTTCCATTACCGCGTCCCTTATTAAAGGCGGATACGTTTATGATATGTACGTACGTATATGCTGGCGACTGCATACATGGTCCGAAACTCGATTTGGATAAGGATGCATGCGTCACATTTCTCGCATGTCCGATTCGGACTACGATTCGTCTCCGTCACATTTGCGTACGTGGGATTCGGATTACCGATTGCCGTACATCATACTTCGAGTTTTGTTCGTTCGAGAATCCGTACGTGCTATTACTCCCGTCGATCGATTTCGTCGACGATTTGTAATCATACTCTGTGCATCTGATTTGCGTTGTACTTCCGCCAGTCATATTCTGTACCTCTAGTCCGTATTGAAACTCCGTCAGCTACACTCCCTAAATCTGATATATTACGATTCTGTCTGTACACTCTGTAAGTCCACTCGCGCATGATCCGATTCTGTCTGTTATGATTTTACATATTTGACCCTGATTATGATTATGTATGTTATGTTTCCACTTTACATACTCGGTACACCTTCGTAATGACCCCCTGTTCTTCGGGGGCTGTGTTACATGCCCACAGGTACGGACGCACCGCGTGATACGCCACCGGTCTAGGACGTCGGTCCGCTGTTTGAAGAGCTCCTTTTGATCCGGAGCTGATATTTTTGGTATATATTTTCTGATATTTATTTGTACGGCGGGGCCCGTCCCGTCTTGTACATATGGTTATTTCACCGGGTACGGCGGGGAGCCTGACAGCTCCGTTCGTATGTATATATGTATATGTATGTTCGTGCGATGCATTTTATTATAATTGTATAATTAATGAATTTAGAGTAATTAGCTATTTGGTATGCAAGATCGTTAGCATGTTTGTGGGACACCAAATTATTGGGTCGTGACACTTAGAAATCGAAATAATAACCAAATCAAATTCTTTAAAAAATCGTCAGGAGTACAAAAGAAGAGTCGCGGGACCCACGGACGGGCATCGACCCGAGTAGTGCCGCGCCTATGGAAAACATATGATAGCCCAACCCACGAGCATATCGAGTCAATCCGAGCCTTTAAAGATACGAGCGTTCGTATATTCTTTAAAAGCCAACTTTTTTGTCACACCCCGACTCATTAGGTGATGGGCACCCGACCCTCCTCGCAGTCGAGCGAACCCTTAAACATTCACGTTACTAAAACTCGTCATTTCAAAATTTTAGAAAAAAACATGAAGCATTTCAACCTAGAGATCATCGTTTTTATCCAGTGTCATGAAAACTTTCAATCAATCACATAATATACCAACCGACAACATACGAAAATACACACTCTTTCGGATCTATATGCAGTTCGCGCTCCGACACTCTATCCACGAGGACACTGTCGCAAAGTCTCTAAGATGTACAAATACCATGACATAAGTGCTTGACTCGGCAATACTCCGAACCGAGATGGAGCTCGCCAACCCCGCGGAACAACTCCTAGCAAAGTCTTCTCTTCATCGGGTGTACTGCGTGGCATGAAAACGCTGCCCCCGAAGAAGGAGGGTCGACGGGATATGTGCGAGTATGTAAAGCGATTACAAATAATAACCATAGCTTAATTTAAGAAAAGAAATCACAATCAAGCTCATTACTGTGACCCTGTTTGGAGGAAATATAAGTGTATACATAGGGTCCTAGAACAATCCTTAAGTAAATAATACAAATGAACACACATTCCTTAAGTAAAGGATGCAACCTAACCCGTGTGTGCGCCTCCGACATACTAAAAAAAAAATAGCCCCTTCGGACGGCCGCTTCCGGCGCAATAATAATGATGGCCCCTTCGGGCATTGCCGCTTCCGGCATAATGATAATGATGATAATAATAATAATAATAATAATAATAATAATAATAATAATAATAATAATAATAGTAATAATAATGATAATAATGATAATAATCCCCTTCGGGTGTGCCGGTCCAACATCATCGTCTATCCCGGCCCGGACATGCTTGCCCCGACGTAAAATGATGGCCCCTTCGGGCATGCCGGTCCAACATACGCCTATCCACAGCCCCATCGGACATGCTGGCCCCGACATAATATTTCAAGCCCACCGGGGCATGCCACTCGTGACATACGGCTACCCTGGCCCCATCGGACATGCCTTTCGTGACATAATGATAATAATAATAATAATAATAATAATAGTAAAATCTCGCACCCCTTGGAGTGGTTTGAAAGGTCTTAAATAATAAAATATCGCACTCCCTTCGGAGTGGTTTTGAAAGTCTTAAATAATAAAATATCGCACTCCTTCGGAGTGGTTTTTTGAAAGTCTTAAATAATAAAATATCGCACTCCCTTCGGAGTGGTTTTAGAAAATCAAGCTTTATACTTTCTTTAGTGTAAAACAAATTTTTCTTAAATCGTAGTAAACCACAAACATGTCTCAACTTAATCCGAATTAGCATAAAAAGGTTAATGTCCATCTGCACGCAAATCAATGTTAAGACTTGATAGACGCGCTCACTTACCGACATCTTTAGGCTCGAACAAGTTTCGAGGTGATTCGGTTACGCTTATGCAAGTTATAAAGTGTTTGAACATTTTTCTCAACAAGACGTAAGGATTCTAATTCAATTACATTGAATGAATAGTACTCAATTTCAACTCGGATTTCCATGAGCAGGAATAACCCCAGGCTCGAATCCAAACTTAGTACACCTAGGACATGCCAAAAGAAGGAAAGGGACAGCTTTACATACCTTAATTGCGCCTTACGCTCGTCCAAACTCGATTCCCGTTTCGCCAGGAATCTACAAATGGTCACATTTACCAATTTGCTATTCATAAGGCTTGAAGTTTCAATCTTAATCAATACTTGTATGCCGTAAAAATTTGGGCAGCATCTCCCCTATACATACAACATCCCCCGAGAGTTAAACTCGGCTTAAATAACAACAACCAACCCAACAACAACATCAAGAACATCAACAACACCAATAAACGCTACAAAACACATATTAACATAAATAGTCTTTCTTTCAACATAATACATCAACTTCCGTTCTAACTTCACACTTCTCAACCAATATCAACGTTTTCATATTTATCTACTAGTTCAAGACCATTCGAATACATTTCAAACACATTCCTCAAAATGTACAAGTTTTCCATCAAACCCTAGTTCATCCCAACTTTCTACAATGGCAACAAAATTACAAAATGGCATTGTCATCTTCCAAATTCATTCGCAACAACATTAATTCACACTTTAGACCATTACTTCCACAATCATATAAAAATCATATAGAATTCATATAATTTCCCATAACGGCATACATGCCATTTCAACGCCAACTTGAGTCGCTAAGCCTTTATTTACGTCACAAAGGTCACAACAATACAATTAACAAGCTAAGTAAAATCAAATTTATTTCTTCTCCACACCACATGGCTCACGGCCACAACCATACTTCACACACACACACGCCATGCACACACACGTCACACTTTCATAATTCTCGTCTAATTCTAATCATCATAACATATAACTTCATTCCATAACTTGAAACATGAAATTCATACCTTTTCTTCAAATTTCAACTTTTCGCAAACGTGGTTCGTTCGCCAAACTCATTATACCACGTCGAAGAGCGTCTTGAACTTAATAAGAATACAAGAGAATTACAATTTTTGGACCAAGATTGAAGGCTAGGAATTTTTTTCTTTCCTTTTCTCTTCTCTTTCTCTTGGCTGTTTTCCTCTCTTTTTTTTTTTTGCTGAATTTTTCTGGAAAGTTTTGGAACTGTTTTGCTGAAAAAAATAAGGTTCTGTCCCTTTTAAAAACTGCCAACGTCGGTTACTGTAGCTACAGTACTGTAGCGGTACTGTAGCGGTACCGCGGGATTACTGTTCCTGCGTCGACAGTTCAGTTTGTAACGTCTATAATTCTCTACTCCGATGTCCTATCAATGAACGGTTTGTTGCATTACAAACTAGACTCGACGAACTTCATTTTAGGCTTTTAAAACACCTTAAAACTCCACATATACTATGAGATATGCGCCTCCATAGTTGACTTAAAAATTCGCCCAAAGATTTCCTAAATTTTCGTCGAACTTATTTTCTTCAATTTACTCGATCTCGAAATATTCCAACGCACAAATGCGGGATATAACATCCTTCCCCCTTTAGAACATTCGTCCTCGAATGTTCAACTAAGCGTATAGGGGCTTAAGAATCTCGATTTAAACTTTTCCTTCTTGTCATCCCCTTTACTCGACTTGTAACATTCTAGATACATTACCTCGTGTCGTCTCTTAATCTTTAACTCAAACCCTTCCTTATTCATCCCATAGCTTGTTTTTCCTTTTCACACTTGCCTTTGTATTCTAGCTACATAAATCACATCATAGCCTTGGCCACTTTCTCACTAGGCCTTACTTACTTTTATGATAATCCCCGTTACATTCACATTATACCTTACAAACCATCTTATCAATACATTCACACACATCACGATTCCTTCCCTCTGTACCCTTGTCTTGGTCATACTATTAAGGCGACTTTTCAAGTCACATCACAAACCCATACCTCATTCTCTCTTGTTAATCCTGAAGAAATTTCGTGAGTTTCCTTTATATTTCTTATCGCCTCAAAACCCGTACACGGAAATACCAACAATGCCTCACAAGGCCAACATACATATACACATATTATATCATATCGCAAATTTCACAGGGCTCCCAATATCATCACCATAGATTGACAAATAATAAACATATCTCGTATGCCCAACTTTTACGGCACTCGTTACACTTTCTTGTTTACTTTCCCCCTTTAGGCTTTAACTCGTATTTCAATCGCAACCGCAATATCTTTCCCAACATATTTCTCTCATACCTTTACTTTTCCACCCTCGTATACTTTGTGACTTCCAACATCATCAATCACTTTCTTCTATCGCCGTCATTCTTCGAAGCAATCACAAATCGAGGTAAGGAGTCCCATCTCCTACGACTTGGCTCTATGGCACGATCTCGTATACGAAAGAAGAGTAACCAACCTAAATGCCCCGTAGCCTCCTTTTTTATAAATGTGGCGCGCAACACACCATAAACAAGACTCTACCGGACACGACTTTGCGTACAACCCCTAGGACGGACACCCCCGAGGTTTCCGATACCACTTTTGTCACACCCCGACCTTACTAGGTGTGATGGGCACCCGACCCTCCTCGAGTCGAGCGAACCCTTAAACATTCACGTTACTAAAACCTGTCATTTCAAAAATTTTAGAAAAAAACATGAAGCATTTCAACCTAGAGATCACTGTTTTTATCCAGGTCATGAAAACTTTCAATCAATCACATAATATACCAACTGACAACATCTGAAAATACACACTCTTTCAGCATCTATAACTGGTTCGCGCTCCTCGACACTCTATCCACAGGACACTGTCTACAAAGTCTCTAAGATGTACAAATACCATGACATAAGTGCTTGACTCGGCAATACTCCGAACCGAGATGGAGCTCGCCAACCCCGCGGGAACAACTCCTAGCAAAGTCTTCTCTTCATCCGGGTGTACCCGCGTGGCATGAAAACGCACCCCCCGAAGAAGGAGGGTCGGACGGGATATGTACTGAGTATGTAAAGCGATTACAAATAATAACCATAGCTTAATTTAGAAGAAAAGAAATCACAATCAAGCTCATTACCTGCAGCCCTCGCTGGAGGAAATATAAGTGTATACATGGGGTCCTAGAACAATCCTTAAGTAAATAATACAAATGAACACACATTCCTTAAGTAAAGGATGCAACCTAACCCGTGTGTCGCCTCCGACATACTAAAAAATAGTCCCCGGGACGGCCGCTTCCGGCGCAATAATAATGATGGCCCCTTCGGGCATTGCCGCTTCCGGCATAATGATAATGATGATAATAATAATAATAATAATAATAATAATAATAATAATAATAATAATAATAATAATAATAATAATAATAATAATAATCCCCTTCGGTGTGCCGGTCCAGCATACGTCTATCCTGGCCCCTTCGGGCATGCCGGCCCCGACGTAAAATGATGGCCCCTTCGGGCATGCCGGTCCAACATACGTCTATCCCGGCCCCATCGGACATGCTGGCCCCGACATAATATTTCAAGCCCCGCCGGGCATGCCACTCGTGACATACGGCTACCCCGGCCCCATCGGACATGCCACTCGTGACATAATGATAATAATAATAATAATGATAATAATAATGAGATCTCGCACCCCCTTCGGAGTGGTTTTGAAAGGTCTTAAATAATAAAATATCGCACCCCCATCGGAGTGGTTTTGTAAATAATAAAATATCGCACCCCCTTCGGAGTGGTTTTGAAAAGTCTTAAATAATAAAATATCGCACCCCTTCGGAGTGGTTTTAGAAAATCAAGAAAATTTATACTTTCTTTAGTGTAAAACAAATTTTTCTTAAATCGCTTAGAACCACAAACATGTCTCAACTTAATCCGAATTAGCATAAAAAGGTTAATGTCCATCTGCACGCAAATCAATGTTAAGACTTGATAGACGCGCTCACTTACCGACATCTAAAGGCTCGTAACAAGTTTCAAGGTGATTCGGTTACGCTTATGCAAGTTATAGGTGTTTGAACATTTTTCTCAACAAGACGTAAGGATTCTAATTCAATTACATTGAATGAATAGTACTCAATTTCAACTCGGATTTCCATGAACGAATACCCCCGAGGCTCAAATCCAAACTTAGTACACCTAGGACATGCCAAAAGAAGGGAAGGGACAGCTTTACATACCTTAATTGCGCCTTACGCTCGTCCAAACTCGATTCCCGTTTCGCCCATAATCTACAAATGGTCACATTTACCAATTTGCTATTCATAAGGCTTGAAGTTTCAATCTTAATCAATACTTGTCTGTAAAAATTTGGGCAGCATCTCCCCTATACATACAACATCCCCGAGAGTTAAACTCGGCTTAAATAACAACAACCAACCCAACAACAACATCAAGAACATCAACAACACCAATAAACGCTACAAAACACATATTAACATAAATAGTCTTTCTTTCAACATAATACATCAACTTCCGTTCTAACTTCACACTTCTCAACCAATATCAACGTTTTCATATTTATCTACTAGTTCAAGACCATTCGAATACATTTCAAACACATTCCTCAAAATGTACAAGTTTTCCATCAAACCCTAGTTCATCCCAACTTTCTACAATGGCAACAAAATTACAAAATGGCATTGTCATCTTCCAAATTCATTCGCAACAACATTAATTCACACTTTAGACCATTACTTCCACAATCATATAAAAATCATATAGAATTCATATAATTTCCCATAACGGCATACATGCCATTTCAACGCCAACTTGAGTCGCTAAGCCTTTATTTACGTCACAAAGGTCACAACAATACAATTAACAAGCTAAGTAAAATCAAATTTATTTCTTCTCCACACCACATGGCTCACGGCCACAACCATATTTCACATACACACACGCCATGCACACACACGTCACACTTTCATAATTCTCGTCTAATTCTAATCATCATAACATATAACTTCATTCCATAACTTGAAACATGAAATTCATACCTTTTCTTCAAATTTCAACTTTTCGCAAACGTGGTTCGTTCGCCAAACTCATTATACCACGTCGAAGAGCGTCTTGAACTTAATAAGAATACAAGAGAATTACAATTTTTGGACCAAGATTGAAGGCTAGGAATTTTTTTATTTCCTTTTCTCTTCTCTTTCTCTTGGCTGTTTTCCTCTCTTCTTTTTTTTGCTGAATTTTTCTGGAAAGTTTTGGAACTGTTTTGCTGAAAAAAAAATAAGGTTCTGTCCCTTTTAAAAACTGCCAACGTCGGTTACTGTAGCTACAGTACTGTAGCGGCGGGATAGCAGTTTGTAACGTCTATAATTCTCTACTGATGTCCTATCAATGAACGGTTTGTTGCATTACCTAGACTCGGATTAGGCTTTTAAAACACCTTCACATATACTATGAGTCGACTTAAAAATTCGCCCAGTTTGTAACGTCTATAATTCTCTACTCCGATGTCCTATCAATGAACGGTTTGTTGCATTACAAACTAGACTCGACGAACTTCATTTTAGGCTTTTAAAACACCTTAAAACTCCACATATACTATGAGATATGCATGCCTCCATAGTTGACTTTTAAAAAGGCATTCGCCCGAAAAGCTATTTCAAACTCAAATTTTCGTCGAACTTATTTTCTTCAATTTACTCGATCTCGAAATATTCCAACGCATCAAACTCAACTTTCGAATCATGATTTACACCAACAATTCACACTCTAACAATGTCATTCTCATAAATATAGGAATTACATTAAATGCACATAATCCTCCAAATCAGCCCATAACAATTACAACATCAATCTTGAGTCATTAAACTCTTATCGGCAACATAGAATTCATAACGACAACAATCAAAATACCAAATAGAATTGATCCATTCTTGTCACATGACATGACCTATACTCGGCCAACAATACACATACACATATTGATGATTCTCATCCATTTCTTCACACTACAACAACCAAACATGATAACTAGAATTTAATTCATCACTTCAACACAACACACATATCCACACGGCTACACCATGCACACGGCTCAACTTTCAACATGCCATATTTCATGAATTTCATCCATTTCCATCTACTACAACATACACACATCATTCATAACACATAAAACAAGATTAAATCTTACCTTTTCCCTTTAACTTTACAACTTGGCTAGGGTTTGCGATTGATGAAACGAGTGATCTATTGGCCCAAACAACAACTCCACGTTAATGAGGGACCTCCAATTAGTGGATTTTCTTGAAGGAAATATTTTTGTGATGGCTAAATTTGGTCTTCAATTTTGGGTTTCTTGGCCGAATGGCCTTCAACTTTGCTCCAAGGTTCTTGATTTTTTTCTAAGTGTGGGAAAATGAAGAAAGATGACTTATTAGTCATCTTTTATGCTCCTAGATGAATCCTCCAAGTGTCCATGGCCCACACATGGGTTGGACCAATTAAATTTGGCCACAAAATGTGTGGGACCATCTCCCACACCACACGGCCAAAGGGCCAAATTTTCAATAATTCCCAACTTCTCAATATTCCATTTTTAGTCCCAAATTTTCCTAAATGTTCCATGCCAACAAATTCATGAACAACTTAAGTCTCAAAACAAAATCGAAGGTCAAAAGTCTCGACTTCGTATCCCGGAATGGTCTTGTCCCTAACTTATCATAGTTAATCCGGATTGTCCCAATGTTCAAAATACGGGATATAACAAAACTACAAACGAATATAACTTCAACTTAAATCATTAAACCTTCATTTTCAACATAGAATCCACAACACAACATTCCAACATACTAAATAAAATTAGTCCTTCACCCCTACACCATACACATATACACGGCCACACACACACACACACACGGCTACACCCCCAACATCCATGTTTTCATGATTTTCATTCATTTCCACACTTCACAACATACACAAACCATGCATAACATATAAAAGAAAAGATTGAACCATACCTTCTTCACCCAATTCTTCCACTCGGCTAGAACTTGTTCTTGCAAGAACGAGTGTTTTGCTTGTTCTAACAACTACTCCACGTTGTAGAGGACCCTCCAATTAGTAGAGAAACTAGAAGAAAATATTTTTTTGAGCACTATTTTTGGTCTTCAAATTTTTGTCTTCATGGCCGAATGGCCCCTTTTGTTGGCTTCTCCAAGTTCTTGAATTTTCTTGAATTCTCTAAGGATAGAAATGGTGAAGATGACTAATTAGTCATCTTTGTATTTACATATATTTATCATCCATGTGGCCCTTGGCCCACACCAAGGTGGCCGGCCACATGGCCCCTATTTTCTTTTTCTTTTACTTTTTTTTCCTTTTTCATGAAATAAATACTTTCCATAAATAACTTTTGACTCCCAAATTTTTCTTAATATTCCATGCCAACCAAATCACAAGCAACTTATGTCTTAAAACAAAATTGTGATTAAAAGTCTCGACTTCGTATCTTGGAATGGTCTTGTCCCTAACTTGTCACGGTTAACTCGGGATATAACAGTTACCTCACTTTCTTCTTACTTTCCTCCTTTCGGTTACTCTTTCTTTCTTTACACTCGCTATCATTTCCGTTATTAAGTGACCCTTATTCCAAACTTCTCCCACAGAACCTGATAAGCCTTCCTTATTGTTCTATAGCTCGCTTTTCCGTTTCACACTCGTCGTTATGTTCTAGCTACATAGATCACATCGTAGCTTTAGCCACTTTCTCACTAAGCTTTACTTATTTTCATAACAATCTTCACTATATCTTACTCGTAACCAATCCTATAATGTAACGCTTCTTAATCCTTTCTAATCAACTTTATCCCTAACGTTTCACATGTCTTATTGATACATTCGTATCCATCACCATTCCTGTCCTCCGTACTCTTATCTTAATCATACTATTACTCCTTTTAACTATCAGCTCGTCGTAATTCGTTCCTGCTTATTAATTCGGTCGATGCCTTAATATATCACTCTATCCGAGCCTACCAGTTCTTTCTAAATTCTTTTCACCATCTCGATATCGAACTTCTAATTATTGTTATTCCCAATTCAGTAATTAACTTCTTTCCCGACGTCAGCCGTACTTGTAGCCTAGTCAAACCTAATCATTACCATTGGCACGACCTTTCAAGGCATATCACAAACCTAAATCTCATTCTCTTTTATTTCTCGGAAAAAATTTCGCGCAGTTTCCTCTGTATTCCTCACTATCCCAAACCTGCACGCAGGAAATACCAACAATGCCTCACAGGGCCAACACATGCATATATATATTATATATATATATATATATCATATCATATCACGGCCGCACAGGGCTCCCAGCATCAACGATAGTATGAAAATGGTTAACTTACCTCGTACGTCCAACTCAAACTGCACCTGTTACACTTTCCTCTTTACTTTACTTTTCAGTTTTCAACTTTACATTTCAATCGTACGTCAATACCGTACATATATATCTTTCGTACTTTTTTGCTTACCTGCGTGCTTTGTAACTTCCAATATTATCAGCTGCCTCCTTCGATCAATGTCGTTCTTCTGCTGAAATAAAAAATTAGCATAAGAAACCTCATTTCCTATGATTTGGATCTATAGCACGATCTAAGAAGTGAAAGAAAAGTAACCACCCTAGATGTCCCGTAGCCTCCTGTTTATAAATGTACTATTTCACACCATAAACAGACTCTACTAGACACGACTTTGCGTACAACCCCTAGGACGAACCGTTTCGATACCAATTTGTCACACCCTTAATCCGATAGGGTGTGATGGGCACCCGACCCTTACGTAGGCCGAGCAAACCCGCCGACTCTTGTAACACCCATAGTCATACACGGGCCCTTAGATCATAACATAAATACATAATGAAAGTTTTTCGGAAATCAAACATGCTTTTCATCTTTTTCAAATCAAGTAAAGCCTGTAATCGCATGATATCTGTAATATAATGCAAACTAGTACATCGGCTTATGGAGCCACTTTCAAACTAACATACTACATACATGACTCTGTCTGCAAAGTCTCTAACATAATCCAAGACAATATAATACATATGCTCCGGACCCTACAAAGACTCCGCAAGAAATGGAGCTTGCCAATCCCGTTGGAACGCCTTCTTCTAACATCTTCTACTCATCTGGGTGTACCTACTGTTATATCCCATATTTTGTACAAAGGGATATTCCGAGTAAATAGCGGAAAGTTAAGGGCAAGGTTATATTTTTCCGATTTTGTTAAGAATGCATAAGTTACATATTTAACCTTTTATTGGTATGGAGCATTAAAGGGCAAATTTGGAATAAGGAAAATAAGAGGCTAGGAGTTGCAAAATTATTTCATGAAGGGGCTAAATGGCGCACGGGGGGTGTGTGGACCCCACCCATATGTTGGCCAATTGTTTTAAGCCATAAAGGGGGCCATGTGTCTATCTTATATTTGTAGGGGGCCTATATATATATATGAATAAGTCATGAAAAGGAAGACCAATTCATCATTTGGCAAAGTCTAGAAAATTCAAGAAAAAAAAAAATTAAGAAAGAGAAAGGCACTCGGCCATGGCTGGCCGAATGGGTGCCATGGTGAATTTGATCAAGAAAAATTCTTTTCTCCTAGCTTTCCTACTAATTGAAGGCCCTCATTAACGGGAGTAGTTGTTGGAACAAGAAAACTCGTTTGTTTGCGATTCTTCACACTAGCCGAGTGAATAAGCGAGGAAGAAGGTAAGGTTTAATCCTCATTTTCATATGTTATAGTATGTTTGTGTATGTCATGGAGTGGAGATGGATGAAGTTCATAAAGTTGTGGTGTGTTGTGTGTGGCCGTGTGTATGTGAGATTATATAGAAGTAAAGAACTAATCTATTTAAGATGTTTGGATTGTGTATTATGGATAGTTGCGCATGGTAGAATGTGTAGAAATGAATGAACTTCATGGAATTATGTATGTTGAAGCTTGGCCGTGTAGGGGCTGTTTTTGTTGAACATGATGAATTAATTTTATGTAGTATTTTGCTGTTGTTTGTCAGGATTATGTGATGAAATGAGGGTTTGATGACTCAAATTGAAGTCAGTAATTGCTTGGGCTGATTTAGAAGATAATGTGATTTCAATATAGCCTCTTGTATTGATGAAAATGATGTTGCTAACGATGGAATTGTTGATATAGTTTATGAATTTGGAAGAAAGAAATGTATTGTTGTTGTCCCTATGGAAATTGTGGTTTCGGGTTCCATGGCATATTGTTTGGAATGTTCTCAAATCTTGTTTGAATGGTTGCGGATTAGTAATTGAATATGTGAGCACTGGTATTGGTTTGATCGTATGTAGTTTATTTGAATATAAAATGAAATGTTGTCGAATTGTGTAGAAAGGAATTATTAATGTTAGAATGCGTTTTGAATCACTTATGGATGTTGTTAGTATGGTTGTCATACGATTCGGGGGCCGAGTTGAATTCCTGGGGTGGCCGGATGTATAGGAGATGCTGCCCAAATTTCTGTAAATAAGTGATGGCTTGGAAGTGGATTCTTAAGTGTTTATGACTAATGGTTAATGCCTAACGACGTTGTTGTAGATTGTTGGAAGCCCGAGACTTAAGTCTGACTAGCGTAGGAAGCAAGCGAGGTATGTTAAGCTCAACCTTTCTTTCCTTGGCATGTCTTAGTTAAAAGTAAGTTATGACACGAGCTTCGAGGTAACTCTATTCTTGCGATCCGAGCATGTCTATGATTCTTATTTGCTTCTTGATATTCGTATTCTTAATGTAGCCGAATTATGGTTCTTATGTTTTGGTATGGCTAAATTTCAAAAGTTGCATAAAAGTTTTGTTTTCAAAAGAGTTTTGTTCTTAAATGGTTCCATAACTACGAACGACCGTAACTTTCACAAAAGGGCTCGGATTGCTTCGATATGTTTGTAGAAAGTCCTAAATTGAATAATGTCCGTAACTTTCCGAGGCGGACTCGAATTGGGTTGACGTATGACTATGATCCCAATGGTTCTTTAATATGTTTATGATGTTTGATATGTTTCCGAGTAGTATCCGAAAGATACTTGAGGTAACTTTTGTCCCGATTTTCAAATGACGATTCGTTTATTTCATTGAGTCTCTGAAAATGATTTATGTGCATATGGTTTCTCACTACTCGCTCGTGCCAAGCTCAATGTCTTTCACCGAGTCCCGGGCATATATGTTTTCAAAGGCAATTCTTATGATTTTCCATATTCTTTGCTTCAGTATGATCCCGCTTACTGTATTCCATGCTTTACATATGTCACGACCCGTCTAGGGGCCGCGACGAGCGCCCGATACTTGTACCGGACACCCCTTGTCTATCATATTACCTTTATTACTAAGTGGGCCATATGAACTGCACCTTTTTTTTGACATATACATTAGTAACATAATAATATATACGTATTAACAAGCTTGAACAATACATTATACAACGACAAGGACAATCGAACCCCAAACATCTACCGTGCATAGTCAAGCCTACGAGCCTCTAACATAGTATACATATACATAGGAAGGGCCGAGTACCGTCGTGCCCGAATACATATACAAGAGTAGTACCAAAAGACCGTGGCTCCGAAGCAACCGGAGCTCGCTTTCCCGCCGCCGATAGAACTCTTAGAAACCAGTCCGTCTACCCGCCGACCGCGCGCGGTATGAACGCAAATGGTCCCACAGAAGGGACGTCGCACAAATAGTGTACCAAGTATGTAAGGCGTGGAGGTAAACAATGTAAGTATAAACATAAGTAAGGATCACCATGTCATAGGTTCGTAGGATATATAATGAAGTAAGAAAATAACTCCGTGCATAGGAAGGCCCTTTTCGTGCCGGATACTATGTGTGCTTATCTTAGGAAGATATCTCTTATCATAGACATAGAAAATAGAGAGCGTAATATGACATACCTTATCATATAATATCATGTCGCACTATATCATAGGAGATCATATCATATCATAGCATGGCGTGTCATAGTATATCATGGCATAGCATAGCGTATTATAGTATATCATAGCATAGCATAACGTATCATAGCATATCATAGCATAGCATAGCGTATCATAGCATATCATAGCATAGCATAACGTATCATAGCATATCATAGCATAGCATAGCGTATCATAGCATATCATAGCATAGCATAGCATAGCATATCATAGCATAGCATAGCACCGAACAACGTCGGCTCGCCCACATAGCACCGAATATATCGGCTCGCCCATATATCCCGCGTCTGGGCATCCCGCGTCCGGGATGATAAGCCAGCGAATTGTGGCAATGAAACATAGTTCCCTTTCCAATTCCCAAGTGTCCCTTCCCCCATGTCCCCATGTACATATTCATATTTCATATACATATATCATATGATATTATATCATGTCATATTATGCAGTGTCATAAACATTTCCTCATCTTCAGCATCATCATTTCCACCCTTGAATCATAGTCATCGTTTTAGTTGTAAAGACTTTCAAAAAGTGTACAACTTTAATTTGGAGAAAATAAATATTTTAGAAAACATTTATAAATTTTTAGAAAGGAAAACAAGCCTTGGAATCGATGAACTAGTTAAAACGACTATCTCTTAATAGTCGAAATAATAGCCCAAAAGTTTCCTTTAGATTCTACTTCACAATACGTCAAATGGAACAATAAAGAAAATTCGGGAACAAAGGGGCCCACCTTGGCCCAATTGAGGCGGCGTATCAAATTTACGTATTCTATAATTCATGGCGCCACTTATGAGGATCTTAGTGTAATCGGGTCCTATTTGTGTAAGTTCTAGATGTCTAGGAACTTTTCCAACAATTTGCGCAATTTCTAGTTCAATTCTATTGAATGAATAGTAGCGAATTTCAATCTTGGATTCCGAGAAAAGGATTGGTCCCCGAGGCTCGTATTCGACTTAGTACGTCTAAGACATGCCATAGAAAGAAAGGTGAAGCCTTACATACCTCTTTCCACTCCTTTTGCTACTTCAAATTCACGTTGCAATCTCGTCAAAATCTGCGAATTGGTCATGTTTACCAAAACTCTCATTAGTATACTTAGAGTTAGAATCTTAAGGAACCACTTGGATACCGAAATTTCGGCAAAGATTTCCTCCGTAAATGTACCATCCTCAACATTTAATTTGGTCAAATTCTCATCAAACACAATCCGGAATTCAAACCCGGCCAAACTATCAACCATAATTCCAACAACAACAATACCAACAACTTCCATACTCAAGCAACTTACTACTTCTTCCAAAACTTTCTAACTTTAATGAAAACAATAACAACCTCATAAGCTATATTCCAACAACATCATACTAATCATATCATCTTTCATGCATACAAGACATTACATTCCATCCATATAACTTCTAAAACAAATCTTCACTACTACAACTTCACTAAGGTTCCTAGACATTCATTAGCAACATAGAATCCACAACATAACAATGAGCAAAATACTAAATAAAATTGACTCATTCTCTTCCATCCTTCACCCTAACCTCACGGCCAACACCAACATACATACTACAACTTCTCAAAATTCATTCAACTTCCATTTTCTTCACATATCATCCACAACAATAACAACCAAACACTAAACAAAATAATTGAAATATGATTCCTACACATACATATATATACACGGCCACATGCCATATTCCTCTCTTTCATGAATTTCATCCATTTTAGCATACTATAACACATATAAACCATGTAGAACACATAGAACAAGATTAGGATTTACCTTTCTTCTTCAACTTCTCACTTGCCTAACTCTTGGCAACTTGTATGATTTTGAACCTTTCTTGTTCCAACAACAACTCCACCTTGTTGTGCACCCTTTACTTAGTAGGAAATAATTTTTAAAGAAATTTTTGTCAATTTTTTTCTTGAATTTTCTCTTGGCCGAATGGCCTCTAGATTTTCTCCTTTCTTGTTTTGTTCTTCTTTTCTTGAAAATTCTAGAAATTGTTATGATAGAGATGACTTAGTCATCTTATTTAATACCATGCATGAATTAATTTTGGGCCTAGCCCACCTTATGGCCGGTTGGGCCTTTTTTTTTTTTTTCTAACAAAATATTCAAGCCCACTTATATTTTGGGCTAGTTCTTGTAATTCATGAAAACAAATTTTCCAACTTCCAACTTTGCCCTTCGTCTTTCTTCCATAATCCCACGAGTCATATTGCGAATTTCCCTTTATGCCCTTGACCTTCCTCATTAATTCCGCTTCTAAATTTTTCATAAGCAACTCATATGCCAAACAAAATAAAATATGGCCTCGCTTGTTGTCTTCCCGCGATTGTTTCGAATTATCCGATTATACTAAAATGCGGGTTATAACAACATACTCAGTACATATTCCGTACTGACCCCCTTTCTTCGGGGGCTGCGTTTCATGCCACGCAGGTACCTACAGATGAGTTGAAGATGTTCCAGCGGGATTGGCGAGCTCCATTTCCTCCCGGAGTGTTGCCGAGTCAGAGTGCTTTGTTATGGTATCTGGAGTTATGTTAGAGACTTTGCAGACAGTGTCGCGTATATAAGATGTCAGTTTTGTAAGCGGCTTCATAAGCCGATGTATTGTTATGCATTATATTATAGATTTCATACATTTACAGACTTTATTTGTTTTGAAAAAGATGAAAAGCATGTTTGATTTCCTAAAAACTTTCATTATGTATTTATGTTATGATTTAAGGGCCCAGCATGATTATGAGTGTTACGAGAGTCAGCGGGTTCGCTCGGCCCTACGTAAGGGTCGGGTGCCCATCACACCCCTATCGGATTAAGGGTGTGACAAATTGGTATGTAGCGATTCGTCTAGGGGTTGTCACGAAAGTCGTGTCCGAAAGAGAGTCATATGTATATGGTGTGAAGCCGGCCACATTTATAAATCGGAGGCTACGGGGCATATAGGATGGTTACTCTTCTTTCACTTCTTAGATCGTGCCATAGAGCCAAGTCATAGGAAGTGAGATTTCTTGCACTAACCTTCGATTGCAGCAGAAGAATGGCATCAATAGAAGGAAGCGATTGATGATGTTGGAAGTTACAAAGCACGCAGGTAAGCGAAGGTATGGAAGACATATGTTGGGTAAGGTATTGAAGTATGTGTTACACCTCGCATTTTTGTACATTTGAATATTCCGAGCCAATGGTGAAAAGCTAAGGACAAGACTATGTTCTAAAATTATTTTAATGCATTAGTAGGTTATGAGCATTATTTATGGACGTTGGTAGTATGGAAATAATGAGAAGGGTTAAGGGTAAAAAGGAAAATTCGGAAAAGGGTTCATGGAAATATTATGGAAGGCTAAGGGTAAAGTGGTAACTTCACAAGTATTCAAGAAAATGGAAAAATTCTCTAGGAAATGGAGAAAGGAACATGTGACCATTTCATAAGTGAAGGGGGCAAAGTGTAAATATGGGTGGACTAAAGTGTAAAAGGAAAGACCCTTGGTCTTCTTTGACCAAGTGAGAAAAGTCAAGAAAAGAAAAGAAAAATCTAGGAAATGAAAGAAAATTCTAGAGAGGGAACAAGAGGGACAAGTGAACATACTTGAGGGACCTAAACATAATTATGGAAAAGTAGTGGAAGACATATGTATATATATATGTGGTCATATTTTAAGAAAGAGAGAAAGAAAGAACAAGAAAGATGAAAAAAAAAGAGAGAAGAGAGAAAGAGGGCCAAGTTTCGGCCATGGCTAGAAAAATCTAGCCATGGAAATTTGATGAGGAAAAATTATTCCCTCCTAATATTCTAGCTCATTTGGAGGTCCTCTACAACATGGAAGAATTGTTGGAGCAAGAAAATCCTTCACTTGGACAAATCCGTAACCTTGACTAAGAGGAACTTGAAAGGGAAAGGTAAGAATTTAACCTTCTTCTATGTGTTGTGGGTGATTATGAGTGTTGTAGAATGAAGAAATTCATGAAATTCATGAAGTTATGGCATAGTATGGTGTGGCCGTGTGTATGTAGTATATTGTAGAAGTGATGAACTAATTTATTTAGCATGTTGGGTTGTTGTATTATGAATGGTTGTGCATACTTGTAATGTGTAGAAACGGATAAGAATTCATGAAGTTGTGTGTGATTAGTGTGATGGCCGAATGGTAGGTGTTGGGTGTGGAAGAGATGAACAAATGTTATTTAGTGTCCTAGTGATGTTGTTATCAATATTATGATGTAAAATGAATGTTTGATGATTCATGTTAAAGTTGTAGTGTTGCGGGCTGATTTGGAGAATTAACATGATGTTAATGTGATTTCTTGAATTTATGGAAATAATGTTGTAAACGTATGGATTATTGATATAGTTTATGAATTTGGAAGAAAAGAAATGAGTTGTTGATGTTCTCTTAAACTTAGGTGATTTCGGGTTTTGTGGTGTAATGGATGGGTTGTTCCGAATATTATATGGATTGCTTGAAACGTTCTTAAATCATGTTTGAACGGTTTCGGATTAATAATTGAACGTACGATCAATAATTCGAGTTTGAATGCATGTAGCTTATTTGAAGGTGAATGGAATATTGAAGTGTTGTTAGAATAATTGTTTGTATTGTGGTTGGTTTGGCCGGGTTGAATTCCGATTGTTGTTGATTGAAATCGGCCAAGTTGAACTTGGTGGCATGATATATTTACGGGGAAATACCGCCGAAATTTCGGTAGCAAAAGCGTCATTTGAAGAATCCAAATTCTAAATGCACTAATCAAGGTTTGGTAAATATGACCAAAGTATAGATTTTGGCGGATTTGCGGCTCGGATTTGGAGTAGCGAAGGAGTGGAAAGAGGTATGTAAGGCTTCACTTCTCTTTCTTGGCATGTCTTAGCCGTAGTAGGCTTGAACACGGGCCTCGGGATAATTCCTCTCCTAGAAATTCGAGATTGAAATTAACTACTATTCATTCAAGAGGAATTGAATTAGAACTTGCATGAAATGTTGGAAAAACTTCGTAAACATCCAGAACTTACACAAATAGGACTCGATTAACCTAAGACCCTCCCAAGTGACGCCATGAATTGTAATATACGTAAATTTGATATGCCGCCTCATTTGACTCGAGGCGGGCCCACTATTCCCTAATTTCCTCCTATGGCTCCCTTCGGTTTATTTCAATATTACCAAAAGGAAACTTTTGGATATTATTCCGACTACTAAATAAGAATTGTTTTAACTAAACCCTTGACCCCAATGCATGATTTTTCCTTACTAAAAGTTTACAAGTGTTTTCCAAAATATTCTTTTTCTTCAAAACCAAGTTTTACAATATTGTAAGTCTTAATGACTAAAGCAACGACTATGATCCTATGATGGCTATGGTTCTATGACGACTATGATTCTATGATGCCTATGATTCTATGATGACTATGATCCTATGATGGCCATGATTCTATGATGACTATGATCCTATGATGGCCATGATTCTATGATGACTATGATTCTATGACAACTATGATTCTATGATGACAATGATGATGTCAGATATGCTATGTCTATGACCCGATATGCTATGATATGTTCTATGTTGATAGTCTCGCCTTATGATTATCGTTCCTTCAAGGTGAGACAAAGCGACCATGATTACTCCATAATGCGATCGGAGGTTCCCGACCTTACGTCACTCCGATAAGTACATGATTTCCTTGGGCTCTCTTGCATGCTAAATATGAACATGGGTTGGGGGGATGGGATACTTGAATATCTGGGAATTGGGAAGGAAACTATGTTTCATTGCCACTCGGTTGGGTCAAAAGTTATCATCCGGACGCGGGATGCCCGACGCGGGATTTATGGCCGAGCCGGGAGTATTCCGGCGCTATGTGGGCGAGCCGTCTCGTGCGGCACTATGACTCGATATGACCAAATAAGCATGCATGGCATCTGCCCCAGGGGCACTCGGATGCACAAAGTTACTCGCTATCCTATGATATATTCTATGCTTTCCATGCGAAAGACTCATATGCTCGAGTTACGGTCTTTACATTATACGATCCCGATGTACCGGATACGGCTTTACTCTCGATATATTCCATGTGTACGGATACTCTCTTTCACATAACGTGCTTTACTTCTCTATCTTTGTTGTTGCACATGATCATATCTCTTTCTATGTTACCGTCTATGCCTTACATACTCGGTACACTATTCGTGCATCGACCCTACCCTTCTTGTGGGCGCTGCGTTTCATGCCGCGCAGGTACCCCCCAGACGAGTAGAAGTCATTATAGAAGATGTTCCAGCAATGTTGGCAAGCTCCACTCGCCCTGGAGAGTTGCTGAGTCAGCTTACACGTGCTATGGTCCATGATTACAGTTAGAGACTTTGCAGACAGAGTCGTGGGTCTAGAGTGTCAGCCTAAAACGGAGTTCCACGGATTGATGTGTTTTTATTTTACGGAGCCCTCATATTTACAAACTGCGTTTACTTGAGAAACGACGAAAAGATTTTGAAAAAATTTTTACTATGTATTTTACTTTACTTTGTCTTATGATTCCAAGAGGACATGTGTGTACTAAGAGTCCGAGGGTTCGCTCGGCTCCGAATATGGGGTCGGGTGCCCATCACACCCTAGTAAAGTCGGGGTGTGACAGTATGATTGAAATGTAAAGTTGAAAACTGAAAGGGAAAGTAAACGCGAAAGTGTAACGGTGCGCCTTGAGTCGGGCATACGAGGTATGTTCATCATTTTCGTACTATTATTGATATTGGAAGCCCTGTGAGGCTGTGATATGATATGATATGATATGATATGAACATATATGTGTTGGCCCTGTGAGGCACTTTTGGTATTTCCTGCGTGCAGGTTTTGAGATAGTAACAAGTTACAGAGGAAACTCTGCCGAAATTTTCCTAGAAATAAAGAAAGAATAAGGTATGGGTTTGTGGCATGACTTGAAAGGTCGTACTAATGGTAATGATAAGGCTTGATTAAGCTACGAGTACGGCTGACATCGGAAAAGAAGTTAATTACTAATTGAGGATAAGAATGATTAGAAGGTCGATATTGGTATGATAAAAGGAATTGGAAAGGGCCTGTGATACTTAGAGACGATTTAGAAAAGGCTGGCAAACCTTGATAGAGAGTTATTTAAGGTACCGACTGAATTGATAAGCTGGGATGAATTATGACGAGCTTATGGTTAAAAGAGGTAATAGTGTGATTAAGACAAGAGTACAGAGGAGAAGAATTGTGATGTGTATGAATGTATTGACAAGACAGCTTGTGAGATATTAAGGACAAAATTGATCAGAAAAGGGAAGGAAGTTAAGAAGTGTTACACTATGAGATCGAACACGAACGGGATAACGTGAATATAGTGAGGATTGTTGTGGAAATAAATAAAGCCTAGTGAGAAAGTGGCCAAAGCTATGATGTGATCTATGTAGTTAGAATATAAAGGCAAGTGTGAAATGGAAAAGCGAGCTGTAGAATGATTAAGGAAGGCTTATCAAGTTCTGTAGAGGAAGTTCGGAATAAGGGTTATATAATAACGGAAACGATAGCGAGTGTGACAAAAGGAGAGTCAACGGAAAGAGGAAATAAGAAGAAAGCGAGACAACAGTGTAGTAATAGGTTATGACATGTGTAGCCAAGGATACAAGTACTATAAGTGACGGGACCATGAAAAACTCGGTTATAGAAAGGATGAGGAACGAGGTCAAATGAGGGCAGAAATCCAAAGGCCGATAATTAAGTATTTGTAAGTAACGACGATTAAGGTGTGTTCCTCACTATTGGGAATTTGGAAGTCTGGGACGAAAAGTAATCATATCCACAGGTGAAAAGCGAATACTAAGGACCAAAGGAGGGCTAAAATGGTAATTGTGTTATGAGAGCGTGTTGAAATCTGTAAAGGCTTCAACTTACTCCAGATTACGTGCTGAAGGTCATGCGATGAGGTGGACGCGATCATATCAGCATTAAAGCATCGTATCCTATCAGAGTTCCAAAGTTAAGCGTGCTGGAGTGAGAGCAATTCTAGGATGGGTGACCCCCTGGGAAGTTTTCTGAAAAGTTTTACAAATTCAGGCGTAAGAAGCAAATGAGAAGCTAGAGTAATCTAAGGAAAATTTGAGTCTGCGGAGTGGGCAGAAACCCTAAGAGGTCGCGTAGCACGGGGCGGATCAGACCGTTAAAGGAAAAGAGGGTGCAGCACAGCTCCAGAATGTGTGAGGTGGAATGGCGGTTGGAAATATTTTGTGAGTGAGATGGTAGTAAAAATATGTGTACGTATGTCTATGATATTCCGTACACGGCTACACCAGCGGATATGTGTATTCCAACAACCAACGTGGCGTATTTGGAAGGCACTAATTGGACAGGGTAACGAAGCTCAGGTGAGAAACAATACATAAATGGTATAAACATTACAAGGCAAGATGATTTATTTTCCTTTGAGTTAAGCTTGGGAGGTTCCAATACAATGGTAGTTGGGAAAGAAAGAAAGTGGGTAAATGGAAGGCGAGGGAATCAGGAATGTCGGAATAAAAGTGCCGTCTGAATGAGATTAGAAATACGGGCATAGGGCAAAGCATAACCAGATAATGGTATAAGTACACCCCTAAAGGGGGGAAGCGGGTGAGAGAAATGCAAGGATGAGATAGAAACAATTGACACGGTAATGTGCTTGATATGGATGCCTGAGCTACAAATGAGACCCATTACTGAAAAAGGTTAGTAAGATCGGAAAACCAGCAATAAGCGGATAAAAGTAAGGATGGTATTTAAGGAAGAGCGAGAAGTTTGCAGAGACTTTGAATGACATGACGCTAAGAAGTGGAAGTGTATGAAGGAAGGGGATATGACAAAATAGGACGAGCGGGTTTTGGTATGAACAAGATATGCAGAGCAGGACGAGTCAGAGAACGAAAGGACCATGTCTAAGATTGAACGTACCTTATACAAGTTGCACAAGGATAGTGATGCCACCTGCAAGTATTGGTATGCTAAGAATGAGACTAAGTAAGTACTCGATATGAAGAGTAAAGCCTTAGCAAAGACAATGCAGTTGTGATATTTTGAGAGCATTGCGGAAGAATGTAACGATGGTTTCAGCAAATTACTAAAATAGAATTAGTGCTGAGGACGGACGAGGCAGGGCGGTGGTTGAACTAAGGGTCTGTTGTCACACCCTAACCTTATTAGGATGTGATGGGCACCCGACCCTTACTTAGGGCCGAGCGAACCCTCAGACTCTTACCGCGTACAAAGTCACGCCAAACTTTTTAAATCAAATAAGATAAAATACATAGCAAAATTTTCAGCAATCTCCTTTCTCGTGGCCTTTAAATCGAACAAATCTATAATTATGCAAAGTTTCATTACATAACGCAGACCGACATATCAGCGATGGAGTAACGTATGATGTACCGACAATCAATACCCACGACGCCGATCGCAAAGTCTCTAACACATCCGTAAATCACAACGAGACAAACTCGACTCGGCTACATTTTCGGGAAAATGGAGCTTGCCGTCCCCGCCGGAACACCTTCTATGATAACTTCGGCACTATCCGGGAGTACCGCGTGGCATGAAACGCAGCCCCCCGAAGACCGGGGGTCGGTATTATGAAAATGTCCGAGCATGTAAGGCATGCAATACGAGAAAACGAGAACCATAATCCGAAACAAACGGACCAAAAGATAAGTACATTACTCAAAATACCGTACGCTTATTTCTCGTACACAAACCGATGATACCCGTCCCATATACCGTAAGGAGTACGAGAAGGTAAGTAAGTCGGTCGTGTACTAAAATGCTTATTTTACAATTACGGATCGCATGTCCGAAGAGGTATGTAAAATACGAGATATGCACCGGTGATGTCACACGTCAGACGGAGAGCAGATCGTACAGAATGCTCAGACGAGGTCATATATCGGACGTACAGAACTATATCGAACATACCCGTAATCAGATTCAAACGTACAGAGATGTGTCGGACAGACTCGTAATCAGAGTCGACGTACGGTATACCGACATCCGTGAACGAGCGGACGTACGAGATATATTAGACAGATTTGTAATCAAAATCGAAGTGTGGAGGCATAATAGGCAGAGCCTCATCAAAATCGAGAGATAAGCGAAAACGACTTACAAAATCGTCATCGTAGTGTCCGGAATATCAAAATGCTTATTTTTAGACCACAGATTATGCATAACGGATCATACATTATCATAAGCATATGCGATAACGCATCCCGCCCTCCGGTGAGGGACGCGGTGAACAGAACCCGACCCTCTAGTACGGACGCGGTGAATGGACGGATCATATGCCATCCCGGCCACCGTCCCCACATCATCAAATCATAATATCATATGCATAAACGAGCCCGCCCCGCCTATGAGGGGACGCGGTGAACAATGCGAGGAAGAGCACGATAACGAGTAACCTCGGCCCGGACGCAAACGAATCGTACCGTAGATTACGACAAGAACATACCGTAACCTGGCCCGGTCGCGATGAAAGATGCATTGGGTCATGCATGAGAAAGTGAGAAACCATGTGCACATAAATCCGGACTCGATGAATACGACACTTACCGACATTCGTGAGGCTCGAAATGAATTTCGGATTCTTCCAAATTAGTATCGGGAAGTCATGAGCGTTTGAAATACGAAAACCTCTTCGGACTTTTAAGTGATCCGAGATCATACATGAAGAACGTAAGACTTACGAAGACACCCGTATCGAATACTCGGTCAACGCTCATACCCAAATACTTATATCAAAAATACTCATATCGTACATTCATACCGAATACTCATATCGGAGTTTTCATATCGGATTGCTTATACCAGAATACTTAGATTAGAATACTTATGTCAGAACATACATATATCAGAATAAGATGCTTATATCAGAATACTTATATCGGAATACTTACATCGGAACGCTTATATCAAAATAGTCAAATCGGATCATTCGTACCGAAGCGTTTATATCAGAATAGTCCAACCGAAATACTTATATCTGAGTTACCAGATTCTTATATCCAATTCGGAACGATAGTCAAAGGTTTCCTTAATTATCTTACGGAAATAAGGCAAATAAAATAATACAATTAAATCTCGAGGACTGTGGGCCCACCTCGGGTCAAGTCGGGTAACGAACATAAAAACGTGGTCATTATGTGCCATTGGATCATCCTCAAAGATTTCAAGGCATTCCGCTTTCATTTTCAAAAGTTACGGACGTTTGAACATTTCTTTACAATAAAGCGTAAGTTATTTAGTTCAATTCTACTGAATGAAAAAGGGATAAATATAAGCTCGGATTTCTAAGAGTAGAGTCATCCCCGAGGCTCAAGTCATAGCCTATCACATCTAGGACATGCCAAGAGAAAGAAAGGGTAAGCCTTACATACCTTTTCCGCTTCTTAAGCTTCTCCAAATTCGAATCCCGTTTTCTCCAAAATCTACAAATGGTCATGTTTACCAATTGTGAGTTGTAGCTTCCAAGAGTTCAACTTAAGGTCATGTTTGGCTACCGAAATTTCGGCAGCATTTCCCCTATACATATAGCCTCCCCGAGATTCTATCTCGGCCAACAATACCACAGAAAATCCGAGAATGGAACTCGGCCAACAAATCAACAACAACAACCCAACAACACAAACAATCATTATGAAACACAATATAGCATAACTAGTTTTCTTTCCAACATAGTGCAATAGCTTTCATTCTAACTTTATATTTCCAACTCAATACCAACATTCTCATATTCATTTACTAATCAAGATCATTCTAATACAATTCTAAATCATTTCATATCATTTCCACAAAATATTCACAAAATATACAAAGTATACAAATTTTTCACCAAAACCATAATCCATCCAAAACTTCTAATCTTCAACATACATATTCATAACATATTTCCATCTTCCAAGTTCATCCACAATCATCATAATTTGCACCTTAGCACTTAATTTCCATAATGTCATAAAATCACCCTAAAATGACAAGATTTTCCTACATTCCATTCCAATGCCAACTTAAACCATTTTCTTCCATTTCACATTATAAGAGTCACAACAACACAACTAACATACTAAACAAAATTTAATTCATTTCCATTCTTCACCCTATACCACACCACGGCCACACTCCATATTTTCAACTTTCATCAAATTCATTCAACTTCCATTTCCAATATGAATTCCACCATAACCACAACTAGAATACAACATAAAATTCAACTTATCATATTTATACAACATCACACACACACACGGCTACATACCTACACACTCACCCACTTTGCAAACTTCCATATTTCCATAATTTCTACTCATTTCTACATACTCCAACATAAACCAACCTTCATAACATAAGAAAAATGAATTAATTCTTACCTTTTTCTCCTATCTTCTTCACTTGAACAAGTTGTCAACTTGAAGAAACAAATGCTCTTCCTCCCAAAACAACCACACCAAGTTGTAAAGGACCCTTGAATTGGTAGAAATACCACAAGAAAATAATTTTTGGAGGAAGATTTTGAAGGGACAAAATTGGAGGACATGGCCGAATGCCATGTCTCCTTTGCTCTTCTTTCTTTTGTTTTTCTCCTTCTCTAATTTCTTGAATTAAAGATGACTCCTCATATATATGTACATGCCTTCCACCATTTTTCCATATTTATGTTTTAGTCCCTCAATTAAGAAAACTTTAGCACATAGCCCCTTTCTTTATTTCTCTAGAATTTTCTTGAAATTCCACCAAAGATGACTTATTTTGTCATCTTATTTTTCACTCTTTTTCTTTCTTTTTTTTTTTGTCACATGGCCAATAGGCCCCTCTTGGAACTTTCATGAAACTCATGTGAAATTCCCGTTTTACCCCTCGACATTCCTCAATATTACCATTTTGTCCCTAACCTTCCGCATTATTTCCACGGCCCATTTTGCGAATTTCTCTTCTTGCCCTTAACCTTTCACAATATTTCCATACTAATAATAGTCATAAATAATATTTATAACAACTCGTTCCTTAAGATAATTTCTGAAAATGGTCTCGCCCTTAATTTTTCACGACGACTTTGGAATTTCCAAACGTACAATATACGGGCTATAACATCTGTCTCGGTACCAGAGGTAAGACAAGAGAAGGGGAGACAAGGTAGGACATGAGGGTTAGTAAAGCGGCGCTGAGGTATGCCTTGAGCTAATCTGAACACCTTCGCATATCCTTGCAAAGAGATTGCAATATAACGAGTGACAAGGAGTAAAGAGCCGAAAAAAGATATCCTAATCAGAGGTACAAAAGCGGCGTTGGCAAAGATGACGAACTCAAGAAGACACTTGGAATGACAAAGGATGTTGGAAAATTTTGAAGGAAAGAGAGAATGTCGCTTCCTTAACGAAGGGAAATAAAAGAGTCTACTGGATGTTAGAAGAAGGTTTATGGACCACTGAGTAATCTAAACGTGAGATGCAAAGTCATAGGCACTCGTGTTACGATTATAAGGGTCCGAGTTCGTGTGGCGAAACAATAACAGGGAGGAGGCGACTTGAGAAGCTGAAGAGAAAATGAAGAAGGAATATAATCGATAGATAAGATTGCACGCCGTGGTGATAAAGGAAACCCCCCCCCCCCCAAGATTCTTAGAAGACCTTACGAGACCAATTGAACATTCGAGGATGAATGTTCTAAAGGGGGGAAGGATGTTATATCCCGTATTTTGTACAAAGGGATATTCCGAGTAAATTGCGAAAAGTTAAGGACAAGGTTATATTTTTCCGGTTTTGTTAAGAATGCATAAGTTGCATATTTAACCTTTTATTGGTATGGAGCATTAAAAGGGCAAATTTGGAATAAGGAAAAATGAGAGGCTAGGAGTTGCAAAAATTATTTCATGAAGTGGCCAAACGGGGTTACGCGTGGCCGTGGTAGGCGCGGACCCCACCCATATGTTGGCCAATTGTTTTAAGCCATAAAGGGGGCTATGTGTCTATCTTATATTTGTAGGGGGCCTATATATATATATATATATATATATATATATGAATAAGTCATGAAAAGGAAGACCAATTCATCATTTGGCAAAGTCTAGAAAATTCAAGAAAAAAAAAAAGAGGAGAAGGCACTCGGCCATGGCAGGCCGAATGGGTGCCATGGTGGATTTGATCAAGAAAAATTCTTTTCTCCTAGATTTCCTACTAATTGGAAGGCCCTCGTTAACGTGGAGTAGTTGTTGGAACAAGAAAACCGTTCGTTCTTGCGATTCTTCACACTAGCCGAGTGAATAAGTTGAGTGAAGAAGGTAAGGTTTAATCCTCATTTTCATATGTTATAGATGTTTGTGTATGTTGTGGAGTGTGGAGATGGATGAAGTTCATGAAGTTGTGGTGTGTTATGTGTGGCCGTGTGTATGTGAGATTATATAAGTAAAGAACTAATCTATTTAGCATGTTTGGATTGTGTATTATGGATAGTCGTTGCGTGTGGTAGAATGTGTAGAAACGAATGAACTTCATGGAATTATGTATGTTGAAGTCGCTTCACGTAGTGGGGTCGTTTTTGGTGTAACATGATGAATTAATTTTATGTAGTATTTTCGTTGTTGTTTCAGTGGATTACGTGATGAAAATGAGGGTTTGACGGACTCAAATTGAAGTTGTAATTGTTTGTGGGCTGATTTAGAAGATAATGTGATTTCAATATAGCCTCTTGTATTGATGAAAATGATGTTGCTAATGTATGGAATTGTTGATATAGTTTATGAATTTGGAAGAAAGAAATGTATTGTTGTTGTCCCTATGGAAATTGGTGGTTTTGTGTTCCATGGCATATTGTTTGGAATGTTCTCAAATCTTGTTTGAATGGTGGATTAGTAATTGAATACGTGAGCATTGGTATTGGCTTGATCGTATGTAGTTTATTTGAATATAAATGAAATGTTGTCGAATTGTGTAGAAAGGAATTATTAATGTTAGAATGCATTTTGAATCACTTATGGATGTTGTTAGTATGGTTGTTGGTATGGGTCGTTTTTCGATTCGGGGCCGAGTTGAATTCTCGTGGGTTGGATGTACAGGGGAGATGTCGCCCAAATTTCGTAAATAAGTGATGGCTTGGAAGTGAATTCTTAAGTGCTTATGACTAATGGTTAATGCCTAACGACGTTGTTGTAGATTGTTGGAAGCCCGAGCCTTAAGTCTGACTAGCGTAGGAAGCAAACGAGGTATGTAAAGCTCAACCTTTCTTTCCTTGGCATGTCTTAGTTAAAAGTAAGTTATGACACGAGCTTCGAGGTAACTCTATTCTCGCGATCCGAGCATGTCTATGATTCTTATTTGCTTCTTGATATTCGTATTCTTAATGTAGCCGAATTATGGTTCTTATGTTTTGGTATGGCTAAATTTCAAAAGTTGCATAAAAGTTTTATTTTCAAAAGAGTTTTGTTCTTAAATGGTTCCGTAACTACGAACGACCGTAACTTTCACAAAAGGGTTTCCTGATTTTCGATATGTTTGTAGAATGTCCTAAATCGAATAATGTCCGTAACTTTCAAGGCGGACTCGGATTGGGTTGACGATGACTACGATCCCAATGGTTCTTTAATATGTTTATGATGTTTGATATGTTTCCGAGTAGTGTCCGAAAGATACTTGAGGTAACTTTTGTCCCGATTTTCAACGACGATTCGTTTATTTCCTCTATTGAGTCTCTCGAAAAAATGATTTATGTGCATATGATTTCTCACTACTCGCTCGTGCCAAGCTCAATGTGTCGTTCACCGAGTCCCGAGCCAGACACGTATTTGTGCACATTCCTCCGCATTACTCACCGAGTCCCTCACTAGTAGGCCGGACACGCTATATATATATATATATATATATATATATATATATATATATATATATATATATATATATGATGATGATGATGGGGATGGCGGCCAGGATGGCATATGATGATTCTATTCACCGAGTCCCTCACTAGAGGGCCGGGACACGCTATGTATATATATATATATGATGACATGATTTTCTTACCGAGTCCCTCACTGTGAAGGCCGGACACGCTATATGTTTATATTTTGATTATATGACATTGACATGGCATGATATATGTTTTCAAAGGCAATTCTTATGATTTTCCATATTCTTTGCTTTCCGTATGATCCGCTTACGTATTCCATGCTTTACATACTCAAGACATATTCCGTAATCGACCCCTTTTCTTCTGGGGTCGCGTTTCATGCCACGTGTGTACCTGCATATGAGTTGAAGATGTTCCAAATGATTGGCGAGCTCCATTTCTCCCGAGTGTCCGAGTCGAGTGCTTTGTTATGGTATCCGGGAGTTATGTTAGAGACTTCGTACATGGTCGCGTATATAAGATGTCAGTTTTGTAAGCGGCTCCATAAGCCGATGTATTGTTATGCATTATATTACAGATTTCATACATTTACAGACTTTATTTGTTTGAAAAAGATGAAAAGCATGTTTGATTTCCGAAAAACTTTCATTATGTATTTATGTTATGATTTAAGGGCCCAGCATGATTATGAGTGTTACGAGAGTCAGCGGGTTCGCTCGGCCCTACGTAAGGGTCGGGTGCCCATCACACCTTATCGGATTAAGGGTGTGACACCTGCGCGGCATGAAACGCAGCCCCCGAAGAAAGGGGGTCAGTACGGAATATGTACTGAGCATGTAAAGCATGAAATACAAGAATAAGATCGTACTGAAATAAGGAGTACAAAAGATCGTAAGACTAGCCTTTGAAACATAAAGCATGTGTATCAATAACATGTCAAATTTATTATAGAACTGAAAAACATAGTTAGAAAATCATCTTGTACGTATGCATAGAGTAAAATCATCAGATGCATATACATATAACGTGCCCCGGCCCTCTAGTGAGGGACGCGGTAAGTAAAATCATCATATCATGTACATATAACGTGCCCCGGCCCTCTAGTGAGGGACGCGGTGAATAGAGTCATCATATGCCATCCTGGCCGCCTCCCCGTATCATATCATCATATATATATATATATATATATAACGTGTCCCGGCCCTCTAGTGAGGGACGCGGTGAATAATGCAGCGGAGTTGCACGAATACATGTCCTGGCCCGGGACGCAGTGAAAGACACATTGAGCTTGGCACGAGCAGAGTAGTGAGAAACCATATGCACACAAATCATTTTCAAAGACTCAATGAAACGATTCAAACGAACTGTCATTTGAAAATCGGGACAATAGTCATATCAAATATCTTTCGGACGCCACTCAGAAACATATCAAACATCATAAACATATAGAAGAACCATAGGAATCATAGTCATACGTCAAACCAATCCGAGTCCGCCTCGAAAAGTTATGGATCTTATTCACTTTAGGACTTTCTACGAACATATCGAAGCAATCCGAGCCCTTCTGTGAAAGTTACGGTCGTTCATAGTTACGGAATCATTTAAGAACAAAACTCTTTTGAAAACAAAACTTTTATACAACTTTTGAAACTTAGTCATTCAGAAACATAAGAACCATAATTCGACTACATTAAGAATACGAATATTGAGAAACAAATAAGAATCATAGACATGCTCGGATCGCAAGAATAGAGTTACCTCGAAGCTCGTTTCATAACTTACTTTTAACTAAGACATGCCAAAGAAAGAAAGGTTGAGCTTTACATACCTCGTTTGCTTCCTACGCTAGTCAAACTTAAGTCTCGGGCTTTCAACAATCTACAACAACGTCATTAGGCATTAACCATTAGTCATAAACACTTAAGAATCCACTTCCAAGCCATCACTTATTTACAGAAATTTAGGCAAAGATCTTCCCTATACATCCAACCACCCCGAGAATTCAACTCGGCCAAATCGACAACAACCATACCAACAACCATACTAACAACATCCATAAGTGACTCAAAACGCATTCTAACATTAATAATTCCTTGCTACACAATTCGACAACATTTCATTTACATTCAAATAAACTACATGCGATCAAGCCAATAGCAATGCTCACATATTCAATTACTAATCCGCAACCATTCAAACAAGATTTAAGAACATTCCAAACAATATGCCATGGAACCCGAAACCACCAATTTCCATAGGGACAACAACAATAAATTTCTTTCTTCCAAGTTCATCAATGACACCAATAATTCATACATTTACAACATTATTTTCATAAATTCAAGAAACTATATAAAATTCCATAAAAAGCCGCAAACCACTATAACTTCACTTTGAACCATTAAACTTTCATTAGCACTATAGAATCCACAACACAACAATCCAAACATACTAAATAAATTTAGTTCTTCACTTCTACATAACATCACATACCCACGGCTACAATACAATACACGGCCCAACTTCCACTTAAGTCATTGAACCTTCATTCTCATCATAAAATACATAACAACAACAACCAAAATACTAAATAACATTAATTCATCATTCCTACAACACATGGCACATTCACGGCCACAACAACAACACCCCAATTTCATGATTTCCATCCATTTCCACACTCCACAACATACAAAAACCATGCATAACATATAAAAATGGAAATTAAATCTTACCTTCTTCACCCACTTCTCTACTCGGCTAGACTTTGTACATGGCAACAACGAACGATTTAATTGCTCCAACAACTACTCCATGTTAACGAGGGCCTACCAATTAGTAGAAAGACTAGAAGAAAAGAATTTTTCATGATCATTATTTCCTTATTCATTTTCGATCAAGGCATGGCCGAATGGCCCTTCCATTTTTTCTCCATATTTCTTGAACTTTCTAAAGTTGTGGAGATGGAAAAATATGACTAATTAGTCATCTTGCATGCTTATATAATTAGCACATGTGGCCCATGGCCCACATGTGCCACACGGCCATGGCCCTTTAATTTCATGAAAATTAATTCCAACTTCTAGCCCCAAATTTTCATGAAATATTCAACTTTCCATAATTCACTTTTAACCCCAAAGTTTCCTTAATAATCCATACCAATAAAATCATGAGCAACTTATGTCTTAAAACAAAATCGAAGGTTAAAAATCTCTACCTCGTATCCCGAAATCGTCTTGTCCTTAACTTATCATGGTTAGCTCGGATTATCCCGACGTACAAAATACGGGATATAACAATGCCCGCAGGTGCAGATACTCGATTTGGTGATCCTCCAGCTTAGGACTTCTACTCAGCTGTCTTGGAGTGCTCCATTGTTCCGGAGCCTAGACTTTTGGTACAGATCTTTTGATGTATATATATGTTTATCCAGGGGTACAGCGGGGCCCTGTCCCGTTATATTTCACTATCGATACTCTTAGAGGTCTGTAGACATATGTGTGGGTTATATATAGATGTTGTTTAGCTGTGTCAATATGACTTATTTTGGGATGTTCCCGTACGTATTGACAGCCTTGCTCGCTTGCGTATATATTTGGATGTCAGAGGTAGTGGTAGCCTTGTCGGCTTGCGTATATATTTTGGGATGTTGTATGTAGTGGCAGCCTTGTCGGCTTGCGTATTATGTCATGCTTGATTGGTTGTGACTCCTCAGGAGACAGGTTACCTTGGTATATATATATATATATATATATATATATATATATATATATATGACATTCTGAGATAACATCTTGTTTTTGCAAGCTTCCATATTGTGTTTAGTCTCAGTTTATCTACATCTAACAGGTACGTGTACGGGTGTCCAACTCGGGCATTAGTCACGGCCCACGGGGTTGGGTCGTGACACATCATCTGAGACTCAATAGAATAAGTAGAATGAATTGACACTTGAGTATCAAAGACGACAGTCATGTCAAGTACCCTTCGAATGTCGCTATGGATTATATCAAATAGAACTTCAGGAATCATAAACACGTATTAAGACAATATGAAATAGCTTATGGATGTTAGAACCCGTATTTGGTACATTGAGACAATTCGGATTAATTATGATAAGTTAGGGTCCAAACCATTCCGGGATGCAAAGTCGAGACTTTTGACCTTCGATTTTATTCTGAGTCATAAGTTGTGCATGAATTTGTTGGTATGGAACAATTAGGAAAATTTGGGACCAAAATTGGAATTAATGAAAGATGGAAATCATGCATTTTTTTTCTTGTTCTAGCCGTGTAGTGGGGAGTTGGCCTACACAATTTGTGGACAATTTTAATTGGTCCAACACTTGTGTGGGCCAAGGGACACATGTACAAGTCTTGCTAGTATACAAAGATGACTTCTAAGTCATCTAATCTCATTTCAACACTTAGAAAAAAAATAAGAAGTCGAACACCACAAAAAAGAGGCTCTCGGCCAAGAAGGGTGAAAAACCAACTTCCATTCAAGTCACTCCAAAAATATTTTGTTGATGCTAACCCACTATTTTGAGGTCCCTAAGTAGCATGGAAGTGTCGTTGGAGCGATCAACCCGCTAGTTTTCGTTATTTCAAACCCTAGACTATTGTGAAATTGAAGAGGAAAGGTAAGATTTGATTATGTTTTGTATGTTATAAAGGTTGTATGCATGTTGTAGTATGTTAAAATGGATGAATATCATGAAATATAGTAAGTTGGAATTTTGGTTGTGTGTGTAGTGCATAGCCGTGTGAGGTGTGTGTGTTGTGTGGTATTGAAGCAATGAATTAAAGTCTTGTTAGCATGTTGTGATTGTTGTAGAGTGGAGAAAGGAATGAGAATCATCTTTATATGTTGGTGGGAGGTGTTGGCCGAATGTAGGCCATTTATGTAGCAAGAAATGAATTAATATCGCTTAACGTTTTAGTCGTCGTCGTTATGAATTATATGTTGGAAATGAATGTTTAATGACTCAAATTGATGTTGTAATTGTTGCGGACTGATTTGGAGGTTATTGTACATTTAATGTAATTTGTATATTGATGAGAATAGCATTGTTAGAATGTGAATTGTGGATGCAAATCATGATTTGAAAATGAGGAATGTGTTAAAGTGAGGTTCTCGGGTTTGGGGACTGATTTCGGGTGAATTGGAGAAATTGTTGGACTGTTGGAAATGTTATATGAATTGCTTAGAATGTCTTTAAATATTGTTGGTATGGGTTCGGGTTAGTATTTGAATGTATAAGCATCGATGTTGGCTTGAAGGTAAGCCGTTGAATTGAATTTATGAATGTTGTTGAATGATGGAAAAGAGAGTTATTGTTGTTGTATTGCCTTCCGGATTGGTTTTTGATGTTGCTAGGTTGGTTGTTGTTGTTGTTGATTGATTGATTTGGCCGAGTTAAATTCTCGGGTGCCTATTTACGGAAAATCTTGCCTAAATTTCAGAGAATTAAGGGCTAAATTGGAATTAAATGCCCAAAATGTCTATAGCTAATGTTTGGCATATTATGACTTGTTTGTAGATATTGGGCAGCCCGAGAGGTAGGTTGGATTTAGCTTGAATTTGGGTTATCTTGGAGAGCGTTTGAGGTATGTAAAGCTCAACCTTCCTTCTTTGGCATGCCTTAGTTAAAATAGGCTATGACACGAGCCTCGAGGAAACTCTATTCTCGCAATCCGAGCATGTCTATGATACGCATTTGTTTCTTGATATTCATATGTTGATGTTATGAAATATTGATCCTATGTCCTTGGAATTTTTGATTTGTAAAGGTTGCATGAAAGTTTGGTTTTTAAAGAGTTTATTCTTTAACGATTCTAAAACTACAAACGCCCATAACTTTCACAGAAAAGCTCGGATTGCTTTTAGATTTTCATAGAGGGTTGTATGATGTAGGATGAGTATGTCTTCCATAGGCGGGCCCAGCTCGGGTCTACACTCGTCCGTGGGTCCCGCAACGTTCCTTTATGTGATTTCGACAACTTTTGAAAGAAAATGTTGTAATTATTATTCCGATTTCAAATATGACTATTTTACTTATCTTTTGGATTTATGACAATGATTTTATGCATATGATTCCTCACGACTCCGCTTGTGTATTCTGTTATAACTTTCGCTGAGTCCCGGGCCGGTTCTGTTGTCGTGCGCATTATGATATACTCCGGTATTATGCTGTGTTTACGGTTCACCAAGCTCCTCGCTCGAGGGTCGGGTTCCGCTTATATTGGGTGTTATGTTGTGTTTGGCGTTATGCTGTGTTGTGATATGTGACGGGGATTCGGAGATTTGAAACTTTCTGGTGTTATGCTGTGTTATGGCGCCATCGACGGGCGGGCGACCATATTTTCTATGCCCTATGCATGATTTGTATTTTGAAAGTAAACATTTTGATATTTTTGAATATGTACTTACTTTTCATACTTCTGTTTCGATTATTACCTAGATTTGTTACTGTACCTTCTGCTTTGCATACTCAGTACATATTTCGTACTGACCCCTTCGGGGCCGCGTTTCATGCCCATGTGTACGACGCACCCGACCCACCGTAGGAAACCTTTATCTATCGTCAAGGGTGCTCCTTTTTCTCCGAGCCCATATTTTGGTATATATTCGTTCGTTGCATTTGTATGTACTTATTCAGGGGTACGGCGGGGCCCTGTCCCGCCTGGGGATTGTCTCCGTACATTTAGAGGTGCTGTGGACATGTATGTGGGTTATGCCCATTACGTACGATTGTGTTTGTATGATATATGTTACTGGCATCCCATTCGCCGTGGCAAATTCGTCGGCTTGCATTTGTATATGTTTTGGGTCGATGCGCCATTTAATAGCCTTGTCGGCTTTGATATATATTCGGCTGTGTTTGAGATTTGTTTGAGACAGTTTGATATAATATGAGACAGCGTTTGATATTTATGTCCGTATAAGCCATCTGTTTGCGACTCGGATCTATGAATGTGTTTGGGTGCCCAACTCGGGCACTAGTCACGGCCTACGGGGTTGGGTCGTGACAATGGAAATCAAGAACATTAGCCATCCTAATATCTCTAAGAATAGGAGCTTCTTTGGAGTTTATACATTCATCGTCTGCTTGTTTCATATAGATCATACCAAAAAGAAAGAAAGGATAGATTTTACATACCTTTATCGCTTATCCGTGATACAATACGTATACACTGCTCGAAGTGTCTCAACCTATATTAAGACGTTAAGAACTATAGTTAAGCTACGAAAAGGTTCAAAACGTATTCCGACGTTAGCAGCTCATTTCTAGAAAATTAGGCGGCATTTCTCCTATATTATTCATTTCCCTTTCATTCAAGCCAACTATAAAACGACCAAGTTAACATCAACAACCACACGTTCAAGTACTATATCAAAGTTAGCCAAGACAAGATTCAAGAATACTCCGAACAGCCCGCATAACATTCCAAATCAGCCCACACATTACAACATTCAATAATCGTTAACATAACGACTATGACATATTCAAATTACTTCTAATAATCTATAGTCGCACACTTCATCGAAACGACCTTATAATAGTCCAACAATTACAACACAATGCATGATCATACTACACTTAGTCCTCCAATTTAACAAGAACGACAACGCAACCCGAACCAAATCGTTCTCAATACAATACAACTATAACTTTCAATATCAAATTCCTTCACTTTCATCATATAGTCAACGACCACAATGAAAATATTAATATAGATTTGAAAGTACAAGTTAGATTGGAAGTTGTTGCATTATTTGGAAAGGAAGACTATTTATGTTAGAATGCGTTTTGTTGTGATTTTGATGATTGTTGTTATTGTGGTGGTTGTTGTTGTCGATATTATGGCTGAGCTAAGTCTCGGGTGTCACGACCCAACCTAGGGCCATGACAAGTGACCGGGCTTACCCCGTCCGAGAACTCAACCTTTGCTACTTACACTCGAATATGGCGATCAATAATTTTTTTTTTTGGTCTGAAATTCTAGATAAAATACTAAAGTCGGTATATAACTCAAAACGTCTTAAAACGTGCTGACATATATACACATACATAAATATATACATGGCATAGGACCAGGCGGGCCGAAGAGGCTACCGCTACTGCTCGTACAACAATATGAAGATGCGTAACCAAACATTACCCATAACATCCACGCTGTTCGCGTACGTCTAAAAGTACGACTTGAGAATATATACACAAAATTATACCAAAATAGGAACAAATTCTCCGGAACGAGTGGAGTTGTCCGACTCCTGAAAGCCGAATCCCTAAGTAGGCCGATCGCCGAGTCGCGCCCCGTACTCGCGGGCATGAAACGCGACCCGAAGAAAGGGGGTCAATACGGAATATGTACTGAATATGTAAAGCGAGGATAGATAATAACCACCGCGCAATTTAGGGAGGAAGAAATCACAATCAACCCAATATCTCAAATTTCGCTTAAGAGAAACATAAATAAATACACGGAGTCCCAAACAAGCTTTAAGTAAATAATCGCAATCCAACTAACGATTCCGGAATAAGTAATGTAATCTAGAACACCTCTTCTAAAGAAGTA